>NC_036453.1:24726802-25027712 GCF_002775205.1 Xiphophorus maculatus | reverse complement strand
TCAGATCGAATTTGATAGCAGAGACCCCGGTGTGCTGCCGGCCTCCCCCAACCCTCATGCTGTCATCACTGCTGTCCCATCGGCATTGAACTGCTATACTGAAACAGAGCTCAAATGTTATTCCTGTTATTCGAAGAAATGATCTGTATTTGCATGAGAGCTTGTCTGACTAAGATCTGTCGTCATGTAACCGCACTAACTCCTCCCTCATCAACAACGCAGCGCAGCACAGAGGACAGCTAGGGCTTTCACTGTTGTGCTGCAGCAGCTCATATCATGCAGATAGTATCTCCATGACAAAAGTCAGAATTCTGAGATTAAAGTCAGAATTCTGAGATTAAAGTCAGAAAGTCAGAATTCTGAGATTAAAGTCAGTACTCATTTTTGTTTTTTTGGTGGCCCTAAACCTCTTCCGTATCCCAGAGTGATTTTAACCCGCCCCTAGAACTACTATCTTCTTTGACAAACGTGTTTTACAGCTTCTATTTATTTTTACTTTGGATTCAGGTCAACTTGCAGAAGGAATTATAGAAATAAAAGCCAGATAGTTTATTAAGATATTTTCTGTCATTTGTAATTGTTTAAGGAAAAATAGTGAGGAAAAAAATCTATTAAAATCAGAAACTGAATTTGGCATTTTCAGAACTTGTAGATTTTATTTTTAAACCATAGCGCACAGTCAATGAGATGAAGCCACCACAGCGACTTCTTGACATACAAACAAAACTTTGTGGAGAGCGAGATGTAAATCTGCACTTCAGCCTGATCACGTCATCCCCATTTTGAAACAGGTGGTGGCATTATCATGCTGTGGGGATGCTTTTCTGTTGCAGACGCAAAAAAATTAGCCAGAGAGGGATGAAGGTAGGAAAGAAGCCTACAAATAAACTTGACCTGTCTTGTTGTTGCACAGATACAGAAAGATTTTAAATTGTCCTTCACGTGGATAAAGAACCAGCCCAAATATATGACCTCATTACAGTTAAAGCTACAACCCCAAACCGACTAGTTCAACTCTAATGATCAATGTGGACTAAAGGTTACACTGTCCTTTCTCCGTCTTTGGGCAGAACAAAATGAACGCAAAGGAAAAACAAGAGCATACTTGAACTGGTGAGCGAGGTTGGGAGCAAAGCCAAAGTGTGGCTGGCTGTGTGCAGACACAAGCAGAGAAAAACAGTTTACAATGACCTACATTAGCAGTGCTTAGTGTGTCGCCACAATGTATCCCACAGTCCGTGGCGGTTGGCCTCAGCAGACGTGGACACGGGGAGGCGTAAGGGGGACCAGTCGGTAGCGAGTGAGCAGGCTTCTCAAAATGCTGATTAGGTGTGTGTGTTTAGGTGTGTGTTTCAGGCAAACAGGGGAATACAAGGAAAGGGGGGAAACGGACCACCCTCCAGCTCAGCAAAAGTGCAGACAGTTCGGAGAACAAAGTTCAGCTGTATTCTGTGAGCAAAAAGATGGTAAAATGGTGAGGTCTGAGCAAACGTGCTGAAGCAAGCACACGCACAGTTGTTCTTTGGGCAGACAGTCTGGGCATGTTACCAGCTCATTACTGGGAGTTCCAGGTGAGTGTCAGAGTTCATCCAGCTCTCCTGGTGAGCCAACATGCCGGGACTCACATGGAGGCAGCTCAGAGCTGCTGAGAAACTCCAAACATTTGAAAGTCAGGCTGAAGATTTTATCCACATTAAACAGAGAGAGAGAGAAAAAATCTCTTTCACTAGAAAATTATCATTTCAAACTTGAGATAAAAAAAATGCTTTAAGCTGACTTTTTAAACTTGCTTTACAATATTTTGCAAAAATGTTCAAATAAAAATATATTTTGTTACATACAGGAAGTAGAATGGGTGTTGGGATTTTTGGGGGGAGTTTTTTTTGGGTGAATTTGGTGTCCTATAGGGCAGACTTATCAACCTCCTTACATAATACATCAGCTCAGAATGAATGACGTCACTTGCGGGCACAATGCCAGGATGTGATTTGTGGATTTGTGGTCAGCGCTTTGTGTTTTGACAGACGCTGGCTTAAAGGAAAGAATCTGACGCTTTCCAAGAGGCAGATAAGCAATGAGCTAAATAAAGAACATCCATCCATTTATACAAATCTTCAATCAGGTTGGGTCTCTAGGAAATCTAGCACTGAAACCCAGGCATGCCTCTGGTCAGCTTGTTCTTAGGATCCCAAAGCATTCTAATTCTATTAAAGCAATCTTCTTCCCGGTAAGAAATCCCCCCAAAAGCCCCACCACCTTATGGAGACCATAATAGTGGGTTGGAATATAAAAAAAAACATTAAATCAGCACATTTACCTTACTTAAGCAGATTCCCCTATTTCTATATTTTTATTAGTTTTAATAACATTCTGGAATTTTTTGTACATTTTTACTTTTTAAAAAAAATTTTTTTATTTTTTTTTACACCAGTTATTTGTTATTTCTGACATTGTATGTGAATTGTGAGACAGTTATTTTTTGTTTTTAAGTCTGGTTTGTCACTGTTGTAGTAGTTTAAAGCTTTAAAAGAAATGTGTCAGTTAGTACAAATAGCCCAAGCTAATAGAAAGACAGGAATAACTAAATTACTGACTTCCTATTAGTCAGGAATAGGAAGTCAGGAAACTTGATCAGTGTTTTTAGTTTGACATTGATCAAACTGAAAACAAAGAACATAAGTTTGCCATTAGTAATTTTGTTTTAAAAAATCCTTAATAAGCCCCCCCCCATCAAATAACAGTGTTCAAGTAAGTTAATCAGGTAAAAGCAGTTATTTATGAGCTGCATGTTGTTGTAAACTTATGCTTACTCGTGGTTTATGATGGTGACTCTGGAGGCTGGTATCCCCAACACAGCACAGCTTTTGAGAAGTTCTTCTCTGCGCTGAGATCCCTGATGATAGTAGTTCCCTGTACAAAAATTGCAGAAAAAGTTGAGTCTACAGGTTTATCAAAAATAAAAAAAGTATAATTTACCCCTATGAAGTTTATGAAACATATATATATCACTACTGAATGATAGTATTGTCAATTTAATTAGGTCTGATTAAAATACAGTGCTGATTACCTTTCCATCATTCAACAAACTTTACTCTTACCTCTCAAATTATGTTACGGAACATAAGCGAATATCAGTTTTCTATGGCTTTTACATCCTACTTAATTATTACCTCAACTTGAAGATGTTCATGTTTTCAACCTGAAGATTACTTTTTCTATAGCTTCAAGCTTAAAGGTGATGCTTTGTTGATCTTTAACCTTTGTGTCTTTTGGCTAAGGAGATTTACTTCAGAATCTAAACCCGAACGGGTGGATAAAACTGAAACCAAACATTCTAGATAAAATACTTGGTCAATGTTCCCTTAACTTTAAACTGCCTTGCTGTTATTATCAATGTCAGTCGGTGTGTCGTCTTCTCATACCTTCAGACAAGCACAGCAGGTGTACGCTGGCATTTAATTCAACTAGTCGTATGATCGTTGGGGCAAAGAACATGCACTCATCATCCGGATGCGCAGTAACCACCAGAGCTCTGACGTCAGCGCCAACTGTTTTTCTCTCTGACGAAACGTTGAAGGTACGTTTCAGCGAGCTCCTCAAAGCGTGCCATTGTCGATTGTAAATGCATTTTATACAAACTAAATAGGATAAAACGGCGAAGAGGACTAGGTAAACATACATTATTTTGACCGTCCCCGTAAACAGTCCGTGTAAGGATATAATTCCAAACCGTCAATGGTTCCGAGTGTAAAAAAAAAGAATAAAAAGTGCATACATTTTACGGTTGTTTAAAAAACTCGTCGGTCAGCAAAAGTAACCATATACCACACTTATCGCTATTTTTTAATTACACAATTAGAATTACTTTCGCATTTTACTTAACAAAAGCCTGAACAACTTTAAGAATAAAATTGTAACATAATTATGATTTTTAAAAAACATCAGATATACGTTAGTAAAATAAGAGTCTAGCTCTTTGATATCTGTGGGTGATTATTTTTAAAGTACCATTTTAAAAGCTCTTAGGCATTACCTTGTTTGAGGGGACGATTTATGTGTAACACTGTACTGTCCTTACAGATATGTAAAAATAATTGGGTCGTAGTTTTAAAATATTAGCCAAAACTGAAAAGAGGCGCAACGTTTTATGTTACTCTTAATACAAACAACCGTTTGGTATGTATGTACATATTTATGAAGTATTCTAAATTAAAATCTAACGAAAACGATTGCTCGTCACTGTCAGGACGTCGACCGACAAATGCGGCGCAGCCTTTTAGTCTGCTCAGTCGTTCACAGCCCACAACCCGCGGATTTACAATCAACAATTCAAACAGATTTCTGCACGGGCTATCTTTCTTTCCCGTTTCTACAAACTTCAAACATGGGGTGAGTACATATGGCCTGCATGCAGCCAGTCAGCGACTGTACTTAATACACTATTTAAGCGACTCGCTGTTCGCTGAAAATCTGCCTTGCAAGATGGCGACGTGGTTTAAGGTGAAATACAGGCTGGGTTAGCCAGCTAGCCACAACAACATCCTGAACGTCCTAATATGGTGTTAAAGTACGTATAAATCGCCCTAATATGAGTTAACATTTATTGTTTTGTTCGTTTTTTGTATACGCTCCCTGTTGTGTGAAAGCAGTCCCATCCCCCCTCCCCGTCATCATGATGTGGTATTAATCCAGTTGCAGTTAACTGTGTTATAATGTCGTTTTAAGTGTCAACAGAAACACAAGACAGTAGCAGCATTAACCCTATTCTTTTTGTACACAAGGCCTGCTCACTTTGCATGGAAACAGTCAGACGGAGCCATTGTTATATTGCACCCTTTTAATTCGACCTTAAAGTTTCACTGAGGTAGATTTATGTTTACAACCCCAATATGCCTCAAATTCCTTCTGGAGCTGCTATTAAACTGATGCAGTGGAGGGTGAATGCCTGCAACTCATTTTTATTTCCTCCCATGTTTTATTTCAAAAGCGAAGGTGGGGAAAAATTAAGTATGTGTAGAAATCCAGCTAAAAAAAGTCCATAAAACAAAACAGTTAGAAAGGAATAGCGTGTTTTACAAAACGTGATTGCCATGTGACTTTAAAAAAAAAAATAGGGGAAAATATATATTTCTATAAGCTGCTAAGCTGAAGAATTTCTTACTAAGGGGAAGGGTTTCTTTTAATACAGATAAACAGGGATTAAATTTCTAAAGTGCATACATCTTTTTTTTCTTTCTAAATTGATGTTCAGTCTTCAGTCTGTATTTCAGTTGAAAGTAGATATCTGGCTAGAGATTGTAGAGATTGACCAGTGTAAAATTTAAATTGCATGAAACCCTTAATTAAAATTATTGAGGTATCACAATATTAACTAATTGTCTTTGTTAGAGATTGAAAAGTGTAATAATAGCCAGTTGACCTGCAGTGTGCTGCAACAGGTGGATGAGAAACAATGCGGTGCTACTTTATGCTCCATAGAGCTGCTTTCATACCTTTCTTATGCCATAAGACAGATAATCAGTTCATGTCAACTACTTTTGTGATTTTCTTCTGCTCAGATTGTTTGTAGTGGCTTTTCTGTAGAATGTTGTAACATAAAAATTAGTCCCTGAAGCTGACTTACAGTGATAGTTATTTTTAATAAACTGTCTATGAGGCATTATCTGAGATTAAATTATCATCATAAGCTTTCCCAGTGAACCCGCACCCCCCCCAAAACAACAAAATTAAAACACATAATCAGTTTTTGCACAAAGATTTAAAGCAATAACAAGGTTTCCCCCAGAAAACTTGCTAAGCCCGGTTCTACGGGGCAGTCGTCCAGTCGGCTGCCATGTTTTGGAGTTAAAAAATGTTTAAAGTTAACAGGAATTTTGAAAATATCACTTGATAGTTATGTGTTATTGGAAGACTGGAAAATTAATACATAAACACCATCTATAAAGTCTAAAAAAAAAAAGGCAATCATTAAAAGTAAAATAAGTAAACAATACTAAGCCTGGTGGTGCACAAGTAAAGCCTGGTAGCCCGTCAGGCTTATAATACAATGTGGGAAACCCTGCAATAATATATAACATGACCTAATTGCATGTATTTACAAAAACAACAGCGAATACTCCTCTCCCTGCTAACATGTTATAGTTATATAACATGTTAGTAGTTATCTATGCTAATCTCTTCTGCCATCATCTGTTGGGGTAGCAGCAGCAGAGCCAGTGACTTAAAAAAAACTCAACCAGCTGATAAAGAAGGCTGGTTCGGTTCTGAGGTCTACTCTAGAGATGACTGTACAAAGAAGGATGCGTCATAAAATGAAAAACATAATGGCCAACCCTGAACATTCTCTTAACAAGACTGAAATACACCAACAGAGTTTTCTGTCAGGAGTTTTTTCCTGCCCACATCTATCACCATCTTCAACAACTCTGCAGAAATTTGGGTGGTTTTTGTTACCATGTTGAATTTCCCTTTGGGATTAATAAAGTATTTGTAATTAAATTGGGGTGGGGGGGAGGAATAAAAGACAGAAGCAAAAATATTTACATTTAGAAGTCATTTTCACAGAGTACTATGTCTTTTTCTTTTGCTCTATATAGAGAATCACAAGTCTAGTAAGTGGATACAAATTGGTTGATTAGTTGGAGCTTTTCCCTTCAAACTGGTAACTAAACTTATTAAATCACAGTTCTTCCTGTTTCCAGTTCTTAAACTCTGACCCTAGCAACAAAAACCCAGTGTCATCCCAGCCTCATCAAGCTGCTGTTCCAGAGGAACCGTTTTCATCAGAAGCTTAGCGGCAGGCTCAGCCAAACAAAACCTTGTGAGTGCCGTGGTTAATACTCCAGAGTTTTATTTTCTTTCTGACAGGTCAAATTCAAACATAAAAGTCTAGTAAAAATCACAGCATTTCAACGATAATACAGCTTGTGATTTGTATGTTCTTGTTGTTTTGTATGTCAGGACCTTACTTTTAACAGCTGATTGGCAGTGAGCAGCAATATGCAGGGGAGTTACTCTATGCTTTATATATCTTGCATATTATTTTTAGTGTGATCAAAATCATGACAGGTGTTTGCGCCTTTAGTGGCCTATATTTGAAGTATTCAGATGGGAAATGGGAAGAGAGAAAGAGAAGATATGCTAACTTTTGAAAAGTTTGAAGTCCTTGGTGTTCTTTGACATTAGTAACTGATCCATGCTAACTTGTAGAACATTCATACATGTTTCTTTGGGTCCAGCAAGAGCGTTTGTCTAAAATGACCTATGGAAATCAGTCTGGGGGATGTTGTATCAATCACAAACATCGCCCCTTTTGCTAAAGGCTCAGATTTTATAGTCCATGTTAATAGTTTGACCAAATCATCTCAGAATATTAGAGTGTTTATCACACTTATTCTTATTTTTTTTATGTAATTGTAAATTGATAACAGACTTGGGGACAGATAAAACAGCATTCTATTTTAGGGCTGAAACAATTAATTGTGATTAACCGATTATTGAAATAATTGTCAACTAATTTAGTAATCGATTAATCGTTTAATGGAGTAGACGGACTCAAAAAGGGACATTTGGAGAACAAAACAACATACTTGGAGCAGTAAATAAGCCAGAAATGTCCAAAACATATGCACATTTTGCATTTAAGATACAAAAAACAACCTTTGCTAGTAAATATGTTCTACCTAAAACCACTCAAGTGGCAAAGTTTTAGCTTCACCAGGTACAGTTTATGTAAAAAAAAAAAAAAAAATACCGCTAGGCACATTTTGCTATTAATCTGTAGTCCAAAAAATAAAGTATAAATTAACCCCACAGTGTCTTGATAAGTCAAGCAGAAAGGGCTGAGTTTAGAAGTAGTACTATCTTTTGCTACAAATGATCACGGATACACTAAAGCAATGCTGTTCTTCCATTTTGGGTAATAAAATGTCTATTTTCACATTTAAAAAAGGAATTAAATTGTTAATTTGCGTCCTGTGTATTTCTAATACCATATACAATTCCTTATGTGACAAATCTTCTGAATGTACCAAGTGCTTTTATCCAGTTAATCAATGACAGAATGAATTGTTACTTGCACCTGCATTTTATTTTTTATGTTGAAAAGCTCAACTCCTTCATGTCAACGGCACGAAACGTAGGAAAATTTTTTTTTATCACTGTCACATTTGGGCTCCTTTTTAGGTTTTCAATACAAATGACATCGTCAATTTTACAAGCTGAACGATCTCTTAAAATGCTTCAACTGATTAAAAACATATCTGCGCTGACATTTTTAAAGCTGTTCATTAAGAATGTGGGATGATCAGGGTACAGACCGGTAGCTGAAGTGTTTCTTTGTTCTTCTGTGGCTCAGACGATTGCTGTGCCTACACTGTCCCTGACTCCACAGTAGGGCTGTTGTAAACTAATATTTTGGTAATCGAGTAATCTATCGATTATTCTTACGATTAATCGAGTAATTGTATAAAAAAAGATAAAACAAAACATTGGTAAATCTTAACATAACTGCAGTATTCCTATCGCATATCAACGTCAGTCCAATTTTTCACGTTTGAGCTAACAATAACTTTTCTGTAGTTTAGAAAATTAACCTGTAATAATAATAGCTCACTTTCTAAATTAATCTGAAGAAAAGTTATACAAAAATCTGAAATTATATTCGATTTAATAATAAAGAGGCAGGCTCACAAATATGCTTATAAAAATGTCTATATTCCTAAAAAATCGTGTATCTTCACTGAAGATGAATGCACAATTTCCCTGCTACATTTCAAAGGTAGATAATGGAGATTTGGCATTTATAAGTGTTTTTTACAAAAGGACAGTGTTACGTATTTTGAAATTTTTTAACTAGAACTAAACATTGAGATTTATATTTTCAGTTTCTGAATGTAAAAATCTTAGTTTGTGGACACGTTGCATCTCAAAAAGGCTAAATTATTATGTTGTTTTTTTACTTCTAAAGACATTTTTTGGTTTGTTTGTAATATTTTAAATTAGTCTCTAACCTTACTGTAAATGCTGCCAAGAAGAGGCTGTATTAGCGGGTCAGTGCTTTAAGGACTTTATGACCTGTTTGACAACAGTGCTATCAAATATGTGTACCTTGTTAGATTTTGAAAGTGGAAAACTGTGTTAAAGATGTTTTTCTGTTTTTTGTAGTGGTTCATTCATAACTCCTGAACTTTTAACTAGATGTGCAAAGATCAACATTTTGTGTTGATCTTTCTGTTTTCTGGTTTAACACAAAGCCTTGACAGCTTTGGCCCAATTTTAATCATTTCCTTTTTGTTTTTGTAAGCTATAAGACTATAATTTTTTATTTATGTCAAACAAGTTTTTAAAAATAAAGAAAATAGGACAAGTGAAAACATAGGCATAGATAACCAAGAACAAAAATAACTAACTTACTGCTACTTTTCTGTTTGAAAAGAAGTAGGGATAAGGAGACACTTATTTAATCCTACCCCTTATAGCAGTTTAATGAAATGTAACACTTACTGACTCGGTAATTATCAAAATTTTGTAATTTTGTAAATGAGCATTACATTTAGGGAGCATAGATGGGAGAAGAGCAGGGAACGTCCCAAACAAAAATCCTACAGCACATCTCAAAAGGCAAATGTTACTGTTTAGAGTCACTAAATACAGAAAATGTGATGGATCAGATGCAAAATTTGCGAAAAATGACTGAATTTGCATTAACAGTTGCAATCGCAGCAACGCAACTTCCTGGGAGGACTGTAAAAGCCAAGAATAAAACAAAGCCACCGTTTTCTACTCTGTAAAACCTTCCTGCTATCTGCTGAACTTCTTGCTCTCTTTCAGATCAGTTCAGGTATTTTACGTACCTGTCCCAATGTCTAAAATGCAAATGTGGCAATGTGTTTTATTGCCACATTCCTCTGTGCAGGTGGTTCGTGTCTCCAAACATGGTGTAGCCAAACTTTCCGTTTTGTGAGGCAGCAGCAGCCCGCCAGCACCAAACCAGGATGTCCAGCAGCTCGGGCTACCCCCCCAGCCAGGGGTCATTCAGCAGCGAGCAGAGCCGATACCCACCACACTCTGGTGTCCAGTACACCTTCACCGGATCGCGCCACCAACAGGTAAAGCTAAACTTCCGTAAAGCCACTTGCTCTCCTCCTTTACTAGTTTGGCATCTTTTAGAGTTTATTTCAAAGGCTTTAACGCCCCTTGTAAAACCTTAATACATAATTTTTATAAATTTGAACAAGTATGGAAAAAAGAAACTTGACTTATTGATTTTTTTTTAGTGATCCACAGTGAAAAAAACCCTCATGAAAGAGCAGTGGCACATTTCTGTTTTTGCCTCTAGATCAGAGTTTTAAACTGGGTCTGCGACTCTTTCACACCAAAGTGATTTGATTCACGTGTGTTTCCTTGCGTAGTCTGCTTGGTTATGCACCGGGTATCATTGTCTGGACCAAACAAGCGGACTCTAATAACATTTCTACAGTTTGCGTACAGTGGGACTGCAAACAGACTTTACAAACGAATGCGTGATCTGAAATCGTTCTGTGACCACAGCAGGACATCAGTCCTTCTCTTTGCTGCTCCATGTCTCTCACTTGATAATCGCTCGCTGCCTTGTCTGCTGCTTGTGATGTTTAACCGCATAGTTTGGTTCTGGTGGTTTGGTTGGCTTCACACATGCAGTCTGAAAGTGAATAAAAAGCAAATGCAGGGTTTAAAATGTTGTCCACATTCCCTGCCCTGTGGATGGGAGTCCACAGGGCAGGGATTAAACTAATTTTGATTAAACTTAGTTTAATCAAAATGCGATTAAACTAAGTTTTGTTAAGATTCCGACATAGCAGGACTACTTTTTGTTTAAGTTTTACAAACAAAATGACGGGATCACAGATCCATCCATCCATCCATTTTCTGTTCACCCTTTGTCCCTAATGGGGTCGGGAGGGTTGCCGGTGCCCATCTCCATCTACGTTCCGGGCGAAAGGCGGGGTTCACCCTGGACAGGTCGCCAGTCTGTCGCAAGGCAACACAAAGACATACAGGACAAACAACCATGCACACACACACTCACACCTAGGGAGAATTTAGAGCGACCAATTAACCTGACAGTCATGTTTTTGGACTGTGGGAGGAAGCCGGAGTACCCGGAGAGAACCCACGCATGCACAGGGAGAACATGCAAACTCCATGCAGAAAGATCCCGGCTGGGAATCAAACCCTTCTTGCTGCAAGGCAACAGTGCTATCAACTGCGCCACTGTGCAGCCCAGGATCACAGATTTATTATGAAATGCATATTTAATGTAGAGTTGAGGCAATTAATCGGATTAGTCATGATTAATCGATTTATTGAAATAATTGGCAACTAATTTGGTAATTCAGTAGTCATTAACTGGAGTATACAAACTTAAAAAAAACACTCCTTGTCTTAAATATTTTCTACCAAAAGTTCTGTCATTTTTAGCTTTGCTTTATTCAAATTCTGTAAAATTCTGCTATTAAGCATTATGCATCCAATTATTAAAATTGTTGTGTCAAAACAATTTAGAGCAGACACAAACTGCTTAACTGAACAAGCAGAAACAAAATAGTTCAAAACTGCCCTAAGCAGTTGTAAACACCAAAGGTGGGGGACAGCTTAACAAAACCTCTTCCTACTAGCTGCCCCACTGGAGGAATGATTTCAGGAGCCTTTTATAGGAAGCAGGTGAGACTCTGGTTGGCTTGCAATTCTCTGCTGGTCCAATGGGGTGGCTGCTTTCCTGCAGCCTCCAGGCAATCAATCAGGAAGGTGTGCCCTCACAGCTGAACCTGAATAACAAAAAGAAGCCTGCACAGTCTCAAGAGACCAGGGGCCGTAACATTTGGCAGTAATGTGAATAAAACTCGATAAAACTAAATCAGAGCAACAAAAACATATTTTTTCAGGGTGAAATGTGGAATCTCATTACCAAAGGCATCATGCATTATTTGAGTTTCTAACTGTATTTTCAGTAATTATTTGACTATAGTTTCTAGTTTTGCTAAAATAAAGCAGAAGTGATGCCAAATACTAAAAATGAAAAGTCTGAAATTAATTGTAAACACAAAGAAATATTGTCTTTCTTCAGTTGTGACCTGAGCAACATGAGTGTGATGCAAAAAAAACAAAAAAACCCTTACATTTCCCTGCTACATTTCAAAGGTAGATAATAGAGATTTGACATTTATAAGTGTTTTTACAAAGACAGTGTTACGTATTTTGACATTTGTCAACTAGAACTAAACATTCAGATTTAGATTTTCAGCTTTTTCAATGTACAAATCTTAGTTTGTGGACACGTTGCATCTCAAAAAGGCTAAATTATTATGTTGTTTCTGCTTTCAGCAACTTTTAAGACAATTTGACGCACTTATTTATTTTCTGGTAACTCATTTTGAGACAGTTTGGTCCAAAACTTTTCAGTTCTGGTCTGACAGCTCATTTCTCCTTGTTGACTAAAGAGCAAGCAGCAGCATTGGAAGCATGTCGCACTGATCTGGATGCACATGCGTGGGCTTGTTCTGGTGCTTCCGTCCTCAGTCTCGTTCAGAGAGAAAGAGAAAGGAAGACATGTCATGTTCTTTCTTGAGTTGTTGTTTTAAATCTAAAAGGAAGTAACTGAATTTGATGATTATTGTCATTTTAGAACTAAATAGACTGAAAGACAATTAAAAAAAAAAAAGCAAACAGGTACAGCATAAATAAATGACGCGAGCCTGCAGCTGGTTTTTATCACTTCCTGTTTATTTTTTTCTTATTTCCTTTCACTTAAAGTTTTTTTTTTTACATGTTAGGTTGGTGTCTACAAACAGTGTGGCTCATAGACAATAATTGGCTCAATTTTAATTTTATATTCCATCCTGGTGAGAGACATTTTCTGATGCAGCCATATTAATATATTTTTTGTGTATTATTCTATTAAAATAAATGAAACCGAGAAACTTTAAAAAAAAAAAAATGGATCCTGTATTTTGGCATTTTTTTTGGACTTCATCCTTCTTCTTGGAATCTCTTTTTCACAGAAAAGTATTGGCTGAAAAATTCCAGGCATTTGATTGTTTGCTTAAATCCAGGAGAGGATAGGGATTTCTGAATATTTCCTGAAAACAGATTTTTTTTTTTTGGCAGTCGCACTGTGCTGATAACAGTTTTGAACTTCCCCGGTAAATTGTTCTGCACTGTTTGCATTTTTTTTTTTTAAATTACCAGTTAAAGTTCTATTTGAAAAAACAAAACAAAACAATAAAACAACAGCAACAATATGTTGTGAATTCTTAAAGTCAAACCTCTAAATAAAGTCAGCATTACTTTTCCCTTCAGAGTGACTGACTGACCGAGGAGTTAATTGGGAATTATTGCTTTTATGGGATAATAAACAGCAGGCAGCTTACAGGAAATGACTGGGTGGGGTTAAAGGTCCCATGTTTCAGACAAAATACACAAGTGACTTGCAAAACTCTTCGTAGCAAAAATGTTGCCTCAGGATATAGTCTTGTAGGTAAAAATAAAGTCTGAGGATTTATCTGTTTTTCTTTGCTAATTACCACAAATGTTCTGCAGTGCTGAATGATTTAACTGCAAGCAGCCAGAGGTTACTATGGGATTCTTGTAATGTCAAAACTTAAGAAAAGCAGGGTATTGAAAAAAGAAACTAATATGTTTAATATGACATTATTTTACTTAAAGTAGAGAAATAACAGTTTTTCCTACTTCAACTTAAATATAATATATATTTTTGCTTTTAGTAATAATGTGACTTGCTATTTTATGTTGACAAAGAGTTAAGCAAAAATATTATTACATTCTAGTTGCTCCTGGCACGCTGCACAATGTTGCCTCAGACAGGTCAGATAGAGATAGGTGTGCAGCAATAAGTAGAAGGAAAATTTAAGAGGATAATGCACCTGGTGTCAGAACTGCACTCTGAAAACATGACGCAGTAAAGCATGCTACTTGTAGCTTGCTATCTGTAGCGTTCAACAGCATGTTATTCTTTTTGTAAAGAATTGGAGCATCTTTGAATAAAATACTTCAAAACTCCTTTTTGCTGCCTCCATGTGTTCTGGGAAGTGACCAAAGTGGTTAAAGTCAGCTGAGGTTAGACATAACCCTGATCAGCTGATTTGTAGAGGGGTAAGCCCAGTTTGCAGGTCAAGAGAGTGATGCAGTGATTACCTTTTTTTTTTTTTTTTTGCTCCTCCTCAGCCAATCACAAGATTTGAAAGAGTAAACAAGACATATAAGTAACTTTTAGGGATAAGGGTAAGAATGCGTGATGGCGTTCGCACCAGCCCTGTTTAGTTCACCTTAATCAAACTAGTTTGTTTGGCTATAAAGTTTGATTCATTTGGGGAGGTGTGAATGTGCAATCGAACTCTGATGCGGACCAAAAAAGTGAACCTTGGTCCACCTAGGGAACAGTTCGGTAGAAGTGAAGTCTTGTGTGGTTTAAATGCATATGTGCCCTTAGAGCTTTTTGGGTAAATACAACCAAAACAAATGTACAGAGAGAAATGACTCATTGTTTTTTACCGAAGACAAAAGAGAAATCCTCCAACCTCTCCATTTCTGTTTACATTTTTGAAGAAGGAAGTTGGTTGTTCTCAGTAGGGTTTTGTGTCGTTTCTTTCAGTGGTTGGAGGAAATTAACAACTTTTGCTTTGCTTCTGAAAGCTCACAACTATCCTGCTTTTCTTTGTTTCCTAAAGGACCAGAAGGAGCTCACAGGAGACTCATCGTTGTGTGTTTATAGCAAAAATTGTTTGTAAGAAAACAAGTTTGTTTTTGTAAAATAGGGAAACATGTAGTGGCCCTCTTGTAGCTATTGAAGGTGGGGGAGGGGCACATCTATGTTACTCTATGCTGTTACAGCTAGAGGAAACTCCAGTCACTCCTGCACTCTGTTTGACATTTCATTAAACAACTTTCAGACGTAGCAGTAGTTCGATGGGGAATTTGAGGAGTTTAAACTGCAATTGTTCATTTTGCAGGAATTCATGTTTTGCTTTTTTGTGGGGAGACTTCTCTATTTAAAAAAATTTTTTTTTTTGCTATTCTGGTCTTCACCAGATTGCTTTCTAAGTCTTCTGTTTCCTTCCTCTTCCTCCTGAAGGATTTCTCCGTCCCAGACTACCGCACTCACATGCAGGATCCACAGGGCCGCAGACGGCTGTCCTTGCTCTCCGAGTTCCACCCCGGAGCCGAAAGGTGCTCTCATCTCGTCATCTAAGCACCAGATTTTCTTTCAATTCCTGCTGGATCTTTTCAGATTTGTTCATATTTTACGAACAATTTGTGGTGAACCGTTCTCTAAATACGTTTCATGTCTGCTTTCGTACTGCAGGCCTCCGGAGAGACGCCATGGTTACGACCAGCAGTTTCACTCCGTTACAGCGCAGGCAGAGCACGAGGCCCTGGAGGCCAAACGCCCTCGCATGGAGACCGTTGCCGAGGCCCATATCAACCGCACCCCTCCCACTGCTGGGGGTATTGTGCTGCCCATGCCCTACACTGTACAGGACAGCTTAAGAGCCACTGTTGAAGTCAAAAAGGTGGGGCCTTATTGTTTTAGCTTTTCCTTCTCTTCCCTCTCGGATGAATCTAGGTTTTATAACTTTACTCGATTAAGTTGGCAGAAAATCAAGCCTGACGGTTCACGCTTTTTAAACAAATTTTGTTCATCAGGAGTCTCCGTTCACCATCAAAGTGGAGTCACCGTCGTCGGGAGGACCTGCGCTGCACATGGGGGAAGAGCAGGACACGTCTCCCTCCAAGCTGTCCAAGGAGGAGCTGATTCAGAGCATGGACCGTGTGGACAGGGAGATTGCGAAAGTGGAACAGCAGATTTCCAAGCTGAAGAAAAAGCAGGTGGGGGTAAAGCGAGCCAGGCGTTTTGTCACTGGGCAAGGCTGGAAAACAAAGTTTGTTGTATAAGAAACCTTGGCCTTAATGAAATGTTTCATAATGATCCCGTTCAGGGAAAAAAAAGAAGCTTGTTCCCAGTGGCAGTAAAACAAAACAAGACAGACCTACTTTGCAAATAGCCAGAGTTTTAGGTAACAAAATAGTGAAATTTACATTCTGTCTTAATTCTAAATAATACATTTTTTTGTCTATACACAATATATCACTGTATTTAATTAGAAGTCCTACAGGTTTTTTGTGATAGCTGGCCACACAGTACCTAATTAAGTTAATGTGTATACAGTTGATATCACTGTATACAAAATGAATGAGCTTCTGGGATCCAATGAGCATCAGCTGATTATTGAGGCAGCATTCAGGTGCTTTATGCTGTTTCATGCAAAAAAATAAAAAGAAGATAAATACTGAAATTCCAAAGTTTCAACATATGGAAACGTGTGACTGTGTGTGATTTTCATTTTAAATTATTTTATATTAAGCTTTTTGGTCTGAAATTCTCATCTCGACGTCGTCTCCTAGCAACAACTCGAGGAAGAAGCAGCGAAGCCCGTGGAGCCAGAAAAGCCAGTGACCCCTCCTCCGGTGGAGCACAAGCACCGCAGCATCGTTCAGATCATCTACGATGAGAACAGGGTACGTCCTCCAAACTCACCTTCCATCTCTGATGGTGTTATTCAGTTTTCCTGTCTCGGCTGCAGTTTGTCTCGGCTGCAGCCACCCATAAGGCTAATTTGTCTGTTTTTAACTGGGATCACAACATTTCTTCTCGATCCTTGCAGCAGACGGGCTGTAACCATCTCTATAAATTCGGTTTTTCTCCATTCTGCCTGTTTCTCTTTTGAAATGAAGCATTTGCTTTGAACCGCAGTGGAGCTGTATTAAGTTGCTTCCACTAAGAAATGAACATTTCTTTCTGCTTCTTGCTCAAGCATCCTGACCACAAAACACGACTGGATTTTGATTCTCAGAACAATGATTCAACTGTATCCACTGTTGCTGCACTTTCTTGTGGGTTTAATTCTTCTTTTTATTAATTTGGCTGCAGTGGAAAAGAGTTGGGATGTGTTTTCAATGGAATCTTTAAAAGATTTGACCATTAAAACTTCTTAAAAATCACTTAAAATTACCTTTTAAAAAGTGGCGTCCAAACTTTTTGTCACTCTGGTCAAAGTTATCAGCTCAAAAAAAAAAAAAAAAACTCTTTTTTTTTTTTTTTTTTTTATCTACTCAGCAATAAACTAAGTATGAACTATTCCATTTAAACAAATTTAGCTTTTTATTTTGGGCTCAACTAAAGAAAATGACGTAATATTTTGTCTGTTTTCAGCGATTAAAAAACAGGGTCTTTATTTGAAAAACACAAAGACTGTATTTAATCGAGTTTTAATAGAGAAACTAACATCAGGCTTTGGTTCACACAGGTTTGTTTTAGAGAGTAAGGCAATGAGTAGCTGTTGTCGTAGTTACCATGGAAATAAAAGGAAACCTGAAAACCTTTCCTACAAAAACTACTTTATTCTGGAAGTGGGCACTTTAAAATGTTCCGACTTAATAAAGCTCAGAATATCATTGACTATATACAAAGCTTACAAAAGCTGCACACAGACATGGTTCAACATGAAATACATAAACTATGAATTTGATTCTTTAAAAAGAAAACTAAACAAATATTAAAAACAACTTTACTTCAGTTAGAGGGATTCAGGTGTGGAATAGTTGTGAGGCATTCAAAGAGTTTTTCACTCAAAATAAAAAATATATAGAAATTATTTGCTAGATAAATACAATAAGGTTTGATTGTTTTCTTCTGGGTTTGTCTTCAGATTCAGCTGGAAATCTGTGGAGATGATTTTAGGAAAATATACAAGAAAGATTCTGTTGTTTTGATTTCGATAATTTGCTGTACTTTTTAAAAAAGTGAATGTATAATAAGGTTATGCTTCCTACAATTTTGTGTTCTTGCCTCTAGCAAGAATTTTAATATTGTTTATTCATGTTTTTTTTGCTTTTTTAATTTAAATTTTTTGTCAGCAATGTGTTTTTCTTTTAACTTTAACTTGTATATTAAAACGTTAAAAAAAGACAGAGGGGAAAGACGATTGTAGTCGGGCGACCGCAAAAAATTCAGTCCAGGTGCTGCAAATGGCCCCCTGGCCTCACTTTGAACAGTCTCGGGATAAAGGAACTGCGTTTCATGAAGTTGGAAAACCATTTCTGTGGGGGTCACTGCAGTTCATGGCTGGGAGACAGCGTTGTGGTCGGAGAGTGCTGAGACTCTTTCTCCTATTCAGTCAACCATTAACCCTGGAGGATGTGAAGGCGCTCGCTCATGCCAGTTAGTCTGGCAGCTGCACTTGTTTGCCCCGTCTGTAGATGAGCTCTGGAAATTACACACTGAGTCATTATTCTCCTAATGATCTTGTCTCAGCTAAAAATCTGCTCTGACCCAGGAAGAATCTCTTCCCAGCCTCCATAATTATTTTCTTGCATCACCATTTTTTGCTCTTTTCCCCCTTGCAGCCCTGCAAGCTGGCCACTTGCAGGGCCTTAAACTTTTCAACTTGTTGACATGTCGCAGCTATCAATATTAGTGTATTTAATTAGGATTTTTACTATTGCACTAGCTCAGGGGTCTGCAACTTGCGGTTCAGGAGCCACAAATGGCTCAATGGATTTTCCAAAATGGCTCTTAATAACTTTGGCTAACACTAGCGAAGAACCAACGAATGTTTCTAAACTTTGTTATGCAGGTTTGGAGAGTTTTTCTACTTTTTTCATGAAATAATTTCACTTAGAGGTGGGAGATATGAACTTAAAAATTTGTCACAATTTTTTGTGATACCCTTGACAATGACAATGATAAAAGTGACAATTTTTATTTTAATTAGGACACCAATCACACAAAAAGTGTCATTTATATCACTAAACTATTCACAGTAACTCATTAAGCGTCTGTTGTGATGTCAATGCTTTCTTTTCAGAAAAAAGCTGAGGAGGCCCATAAAATATTGGAAGGTCTTGGCCCCAAGGTTGAGCTGGTATGTTGATTAATTGTGATTATTTTACGGATTTTTTTCCTTTAGCTTTAAGGATCTTAAATGATTAGAGATGCGCCAATTCAAATTTTGTCTAGACTGTTTTAGAGGTGGGTAGGATAGCACTACTTCAGCATATTTTTACTCAAGTAAAAGTAAAATGTAGCTGTCCGAGAAATTACTCAAGAGTAAATAAAGTATTTGGTTAAAAGGCTGCTGAAGTAATGAGTAACTGATAAAAAATAAATAAATAAAAAAAATCAATCATTTAATGTTAAAATATTATATCTTGAGTCGGCTGAAAATTTAAGAGTTATTTTGGCATTTTAAGGACCAAAATAAATAACAATTTTACAAAATATCCAAGAATTGTACTCGAATAAAAGTAGTGGCACTTCAAAATAAAATTACTCAAATAAAAGTAAAAAATACAGCAAAATAAACCTACTCATGCAAGGAAATGGTTTCTAAAATGTTATTTAAGTAGATGTAACTAGTTATTATCCAACTCTACAATTTTTACTGCTTCCCAATTCTGTTTAAAAATGGAAGATGTAAATAAGGACGGCATTTAATTCTTGCCTTACAGCAATGAGTGGTGCTTAGTTATATGCGTGGAAAACACACGTTTACTGATATGTTACATCAAAGACAAAAGGTTGTGTATATTTGTATGATGAAATGATGTTGCAAGATGTAAAGGATAAAACCTCCTTTTACCCTTCTTGCTATCTGTTAAAAATCTCGCTCTCTCTTTCAATTCAAATGATATTCAGACATGTTTGGAAACGTCAAAAATACTTTCTCACTCATTTTTTCTTCCTCCATCATGTTCAGACACCTCACCGCCTAACATTGTGTCAACGTCCACACACAAAAAAACATATGTTGTTGTTAGCAGAAGCTAGTAGAGGCTCACATACGACTCATTTATTGAGAGGTTTTCATTTGGCTCCGCCGGTCAGGGACGGTGAAGCTAAAAATGATCTAATTTCAGTCACTAGCAGATTTCTCGGTTTGTCCCTACTACTAATGCACAAGGATGACATATTGCACAGCAGCCATAATAATTATTTTTTGCTTCTTCTTCTTCTTTTTATTAGCCTTTGTACAACCAGCCGTCAGACACAAAGGTGTACCACGACAACATCAAAACGTGAGTATCTGTTTTTATTTATATTGTTAGCGTGCAGACGCTCGCCATGGAAACCGTTCAACTCCGACCCGAGGTCTCATAAACCTCTCTGATAATTCAGTATAATCTGATTGCTGAGTCACCTGGCTGACTTACTACTCACACCTCTCCTAGAGAGAGGCTATGAGAGGAAGCGACGATGTGTGTGTGCGCGTGTGTGTGTTCAGAATAGGTTGCATGAGGGGTTGAAGGCTGTGTCATCTGAAACAACAAAAAAAACGACCTTTTATCAGCGTGTACCACGAGAGCGACCCATCTGGCTCGGCCTTTTATCAGGACAGAGAGCAATTCTGTGTGAACCGAGTGAACAGGCCACGCTCTCAGGGTCAATGGCCTCACTGCCCCCCCCACACACACACCACCAGCATTTGTAAACAAAAGAGTTCCCGGTATTTTGTATGTGTCTCTCTTTAAGCGCAAATCTTTGCTGGATGGATTACTGGAAATATTCAGAAATGCTTTTTTTTTTTTTTTTTTTTTTAAAGGTACCTGCCAAACACAGACATAACATGTTTATAGGAGACTTTTTGACTTTTAGGTGCTTAAAATCCTTTAGCATGTTTAAATCTCAATTAGATGTTTTCCAAAGTTTAGAAAGTGCTTGTTTTCTGTATGAAATCCTACAGACTGTTGGATATTCAAACTCCACAGTTTTGTAATAAAGTGCAATCTAAGGTTTGATTAAAAGCCTAAATCTGGAAAATTTTATTTATAGTTAAAACCAGACATGTTTTTAAACCTAATAAAAAAGACATGGATGCATTTCTTTTCACCATCTGAAGTTAAATCAGACTAAACTTCTCTTGATTTAGGTCAGCTAAAGTTAGCAAAATTATTTGTATTTGTTAAATGCCAGAAAACTTACCAAAAACATTTTTTAGAGCTTCTTTTCTGACTTTTTTGTATTTTATATTTAAGCAATGAATTTGCGCAGAATGGTAATTTACCTTCAGACAATTTGTTTGGATTGTTTCAGTGTGATAATTCCCAATGGCTCAATAACTTATTTATGTGTGTAATTGAAATAAAGGGTGGCTTATGTTTTCTATATTATTGAAATTGGAGGATTTGTTGTTTTATGGTGTTTAAGGAGTGTGAGTGAAAGACGTTTCAAAACACAAACGTTTTTTCATTTTAGTTTGTCTAGAACTTTGAACACTATCACCAAGACATTATTAACAACAACCATAATATAATTTCAATAATAATTGAAATTGTCTTTTTTAAAAATATTTTTATCTCCAAAGTGTGTCCTTTTAAAATGCTCGAATTTTACTGTGGGAAAAGTTTATGAACCCTATCTTGAGTTTGCAACATGCAGGCGTTTTTAAAAAATATATTTTTTTAATGTTTTTTTTTACATTTTCTAAACTCAACATTCAATCAGTAATATTCCTGTATAAACACAAAATCTCACTGGACTCCTGTCTTGTTTCAGAAACCAAGTCATGCGGAAGAAGCTGATTTTGTTTTTTAAGAGGAGGAACCACGCACGTAAACAAAGGGTAAGTTTCCTCACCCTGGAGTTACACGAAGCCAAACTTGCATCTTGTTTTATATATTTGTGTGTCGATATTATGGATACAACATGATAACTCCTATCCTTTCCCATAGTCGGTGTAACAGTCACAGTCCAATACAACATGTGACCACCTGTCCTCATATGACCCCTGCTTGCAGTGTTGAAGCACTGGTTACAATTTATTCTTACATTTTTTAAGAATGACCGGCAGCACTTAGTTTGACTTTACGATATACTTCCTTTTTACCTTATAAAGTGAACAAAGCACTATAAATTAGTTGCAGATTATTTCAAAAGCAAATTATTTACTTGGGCAGCTGTGTTGTTGACTAAAATCTGATGAGACCACACAAACTGCTGACCTGTTGTCGCAGAGTCGGTCATTCCCAAACAACATTACGTGGTGTCACGTTTGTTTTGGAGCCAGTTTAATCCAAAATGACTTCTGAGAAATATATTTGACAGCAGAGTGAAGTTCAGAGTCTTTTTATTTTTTTTTATTTTGGCCGTGGATGTCCTCATGTAATCTCTAAAACTGGATCTGGTCTCCTTAAAGGCATTTTTGAAAACTGGATTTCATGTCTGCGTTACCCCAGCTTCATGGAGGCGATTGCAACCAATCAGAACCCGTGTTCGCATAATGTCCTTTCAAAACTGTACAATAAGCCATTCACATTATTTTGTTATGTTTTCCCTAATAATCCAAGTGTTTCTTCACCTGTTACATTTACACCAGTAGTGTTCAAACGGTTTGGGGGCCAAAAATGTCAAGTTGAATGTACTGAGGGGGCCACAAAATTTTGCATCTCATTGTTTTTATTGAAATTGCTATAAAATTATTCTTTTTTTTCTTCTAGTTTACCAGCTCAACAATAAACCAGACATGTAATATGTTAACGAAACAGCCAAAGCAGTCTAACTGCTGTACCTGCGTCATGGCCTGAGTCAGCAAGCATTTTTTCAGTTGTTGTCAAGGGCCGCATAAATTGGAACTGCATGGCAGCATTATCAACAAGCCGTGCCAAAACAGAGAGTAAACATCTGCAAACCGGTTTCCTTTAAAAATATTGTCAGCAGGGCCAAGACTCGAGTTTATCAAGGACTGTGACGGTCTATGAATGTTCACGCGGATATGTCTTTAGAGGCAAATGATACAGCAGTGCACTTTTAGATAAAGTATTATCACTGAAACAATTATCAGCAACCAACTTAGTAATTGATTAATCTTTAACAGGGGTATAAAGACACAGAAAAAGCCCAATGTCTGAAAGAACAACATGTTCAGTGGTGTAATTAAGCCAAAACTGTGGAAAAAATATAACCCTTTTGGAATTAAGAAAACAAAAATCTTTCTCAGAACTCCTCAAGTGGCATAGCTTTAGCTTTACCCACTTCAAATTCTGTGAAAATAAATCCTTTCAAATAGCTTTTTGCTTTCCGGTTATTATTTGCTTAAAAGAATAAATAATCAACAGATCAGTCCTGCAGTCCAGTTGACGTCAAGTCAAGCAGAAAGGGCTGAAATATTCACATGATGTTAGAAGTATTTTTTAGCTGCAGACGCTGCCTTTGCTACAAATGATCCACTGTACGCAGTGGAATAATTAAAAGAATGTTACATCTTTGTATTTTAGGCAATAAAATGTTTATTTTCATATTTTTAAAATGAACTATTTGTTTATTTTTATATTTTTGTTTTTCTAGTATTGTGTGAAAAGTCTTAAGTGGTTAAGAGAAAAACCTGCAGAAGGCGCCAATTTTTATCTGATTTAACTGATAACTAAAATAATTTAGCTGCAGCCCTAAAGTAAAGTCAGGACGTTACAGTGATAATATACACCTTCTATAACAAATGCAACTGAAGTAGACAGAAAACAATAAAAAATAGTTTTCAAACATTTCTGTTCAAATAATGATATGTCGCTGCTTCGGCACCAAATCAACTTCAGAACGATGCGACGATACGCTGGACCTGCTCACCGAGGTTCTTTTGACTCTGTGGGTCATGGTTGTGGAAGCTGTAAAATTATACAACCGCTGTATTATTTAGGGAACAGGAGACGCCTCGGTTTCCCCCGTTTGTTTGGACGCATTGTGTGGGGCAATAACAACTTTTGTATGTAGTGGAATAATAAATATTGTCACATCAAACAGCCTTTCTGAGAAGTGCCTTGCCAAACCGCAGCCTTATCGGTTATCTAAATATTGCAGAATCACCTTGTGTTTAAACACGCAGATCTTTTTTGTGTTGCTGCGGTTCAGTGAGTCTAACCTCTCTGGCAGCTCCTTGTCGGGTTCAGGCAGACCTTTTGGACCGTGAACAATGGCAGAGCGCTGGTGGCCTTGTGCCAAGAGGAAGGTGAATTGTTGGTCCCTCGCTGCAGAAGGTCGGAGGAAAAAAAAAGAATAAAGGGCTATTTTGTCCTCGTTACCCTCTTCGAAAAACATTTTAACTCTTTCCCATCAAGGCATTTATGGATTTAAAAAGTTTTCCTGACCTCGGTAATAAACAGTATTTTTATTTGATGATTTCAACATAAATTTGTGTAATAGAAATGCAATGACCCATTGAAGAGGGTTTGTAAACATAACGATTGCACCGGAGCGGATTGTGAATGGGACGGGAAACAGAAATGGAGTCGATGACAAACTGAAACCCACAACAAACAACTTCCTCACTCGCTCCTGCTCTGGTCTCAACCAACTTGCTTGACTTGTTTAAATAAAATAAAAAAACAAACAACAAAAAAAACCAACTGCAGCATCGAGTGTTTGAAGCAGTGGTCCCCAACCTTTTTACCACCATGGACCGGTCAAGGTTTGGAAATTTTGCTGCGGCCCGGGGGTGAGGGGTGCACAGTAAAGGCCCTCCCCGCCCAATTGTCGCGGATTGCTTGTGATAATCGTAACTGATCCTCCTGTACTGTGAGGTGTGTCACCACGACTGATCTGGTCCAGTCGGTAGAACGTTGGGACCGCTCCGATCTAAAATCGGGTATAATCATCATTGTCTTGGCCCGACTATCGCAGCCAGTGGGGTTCTCCCTGACAGAGAACAAGAACACAAACTGTTAAATGTGACAGGTAGCCAATCAGAAAGCGCAGTAACCTAAGCACGGAGGGGAAATCCCAAACAGTTGACATGGCACAACTGAGAGACAGGTGTTCTGTCAGATCATCATACGCTGACAGTATGTATTCTGCTACATGCTATGTAGCAGAATACTAGCAGTTGCTATTCTGACAGAATAGCATACTTGCTATTCTGACAGCGTATGATGATTTGACAGCACTAGACAGAACACCTGTCTAGTGCTTAGTGCAGCAAATAGAGCGGCTGCTCACACCGTCATTTATCCAATGCCTTTTCTTTTTGTTACGGATGTTTGTGAGTGGAATCGGTTCGTGTGTGGTGTGTTGCTCCTGCCGTGTGGCTGGACACACGAACCGATCGAACCTGTTGGACTTTTATCGGCTCTGTGGTCACAGAGGTTTGGAAAATCGGCCGACAATTCTTAAATCGTGCCGTGTGAACCAGACTTAAGACTTACAAGCTCCACTCCTGTCATCTCGTCTCGACCACTGCCCTAACGCTTTCTGACTTTGGTCGCTATGGTAACGTTTACACATCCCTTCAGAATAAGATACAGATGCGCCACACAAACAAACCTTTTATTTTCATGAAAATTTTACTCTCGATAACGACAAGTCAGTGGGAGCCCTGAGCTTGTTTCTCTGCAACGAGACGGTTCCATCTGGGAGTGATGAGAGACAATGACTCCCGAGGTGTTGCTTATTCACAACGTGCTTTGGTCTTTATGTGGCGAAGCAGTTTGAAGGCTTCATTGCCTCTTTAGCGAGCCGGTCACCGCTCATCATGCAGAGCGGGCTTGGTTTGTGGGAATCACCTACCGGGATAAATCCGTTGTCCTGTCTCTTCTCTGAGCATTTTTCCCTTCTCTAAGAAACTAAGAAATCTGATCTGTTTCTTACTCATTTTGCTGCTTGTGGGCTCTATGTTGGCGCGCAAGATGTAACCGAGAGAATCCGGTTAAAGGATTTTCAAAATAAAAGATCCTTCAGACTCAGATAATACATTAAACGGAAATATTTGGGGCCTGCCATGCAAAGCAATGGCAGGAACCTATTGCTATTCTCCCAAGAAAAGTTTCTTTATTATTATTGGGGCCTGCCATGCAAAGCAATGGCAGGAACCTATTACTATTGTCGGAGAGAAGCGTCTCTTTATTATAATTCTTTATTTTTCTTCCGTAACCGTTAATGCGGCTCATACCGCTGGGTGCACACCTACAAATGAGGTATCAAAACGTGCAGAAAATTCACGCCATTGGAGCTATTATTTTTGGTGGGATTTGGGCTTAACGTGGCGACATAATTCGCAAAAAACTGCGAAAAAAACCCCATTATAAGTCAATGGGAAAAATCCTAGAAATACCCTATTTTTGAGGATTTGCTGTGTCGTCACAAATTCACCTAGAAATGCCATTCAAATTTCATTTTGTAGATACGTCTGTGATCTCTTCGAAAGTGAAGACGGCTCGTCGATACCAGTTACGGTTTGTCCACAATTTGCCTCTAAGCGACCCAAAGTTTCTCATTTTTCTTCAAATTAGAGTGACAGCCCATCTCGGTTCATATCTGGGCACAACATTTCTTTCTCTCATCACTGTAAATGCTCTGAGTGAGGTACAGATATGAATCTCGGGACTATCGCAGAAGACACATTGAACTGTCATACGCTTAAAACGCTTTTCGAATATGTATTACGGTTCCCGAACAAGAAGGATTTGTTTCCAATGCTTTTTTTCAGTAAAGTGTGTTTGCTCAAACACACTTGTGTGTTTGAGAGCTCACAGCTCAGAGCTCACACCTGCTGAGACCATTATTTGCCATAGCAACGGAACTCAAGAGGCTATTGGCTGCTGATTTGGACTACGAATACGCATCGCTGTAGTTCTATCTATCCTCAGTTGAAACAGATCAGGACTGAGAACTGGCCTTTAGAACTACTGCTGCTATGGGCTGTATATAACTGATTTAACTCAGTAACTGTTACACATGGGATTAGTTTGGAACTTTAAAATGGAGCATAATAATAATTTCAAAATAAAAGCCTTGAATAGTTTTACATCAGGTAATTGCTGTTTTTGGCTTTATTTGACGTTTTCATCCAAAGCACTGTTACACATGGGATTACTTTGGAACTTTAAAATGGAGAATAATAATTTCAAAATAAAAGCCTTGAATATTTTTACATCAGGTAATTGCTGTTTTTGGCTTTATTTGACGTTTTCATCCAAAGCACTGTTACACATGGGATTACTTTGGAACTTTAAAATGGAGCATAATAATAATTTCAAAATAAAAGCCTTGAATAGTTTTACATCAGGTAATTGCTGTTTTTGGCTTTATTTGACGTTTTCATCCAAAGCACTGTTACACATGGGATTACTTTGGAACTTTAAAATGGAGAATAATAATAATTTCAAAATAAAAGCCTTGAATATTTTTACATCAGGTAATTGCTTTTTTTGGCCGTATATGACTTTTTCATCCAAAGCAATGTTACACATGGGATTAGTTTGGAACTTTAAAATGGAGAATAATAATTTCAAAATAAAAGCCTTGAATATTTTTACATCAGGTAATTGCTGTTTTTGGCTTTATTTGACGTTTTCATCCAAAGCACTGTTACACATGGGATTACTTTGGAACTTTAAAATGGAGAATAATAATAATTTCAAAATAAAAGCCTTGAATAGTTTTACATCAGGTAATTGCTGTTTTTGGCTTTATTTGACGTTTTCATCCAAAGCACTGTTACACATGGGATTACTTTGGAACTTTAAAATGGAGAATAATAATAATTTCAAAATAAAAGCCTTGAATATTTTTACATCAGGTAATTGCTTTTTTTGGCTTTATTTGACGTTTTCATCCAAAGCACTGTTACACATGGGATTACTTTGGAACTTTAAAATGGAGCATAATAATAATTTCAAAATAAAAGCCTTGAATAGTTTTACATCAGGTAATTGCTGTTTTTGGCTTTATTTGACGTTTTCATCCAAAGCACTGTTACACATTGGATTACTTTGGAACTTTAAAATGGAGAATAATAATAATTTCAAAATAAAAGCCTTGAATATTTTTACATCAGGTAATTGCTGTTTTTGGCTTTATGTGACTTTTTCATCCAAAGCACTGTTACACGTGGTATTAGTTTGGCCCTTTAAAATGAAGCTTAACAAAAATTTCAAAATAAAAGCCTTGAATATTTTTACATGACGTAATTGCTCTTTTTGGCTTTATTTGACTTTTTCATCCACAGCACTCTTACACGTGGTATTAGTTCAGAACTTTAAAATGAAGCATACTGAAAATTTCAAAATAAAAGCCTTGAATATTTTACATGAAGTAATTGCTCTTTTTGGCCGTATATGACTTTTTCATCCAAAGCAATGTTACACATGGGATTAGTTCGGAACTTTAAAATGGAGCATAATAATAATTTCAAAATAAAAGCCTTGAATGTTGTTACATCAGGTAATTGCTGTTTTTGGCTTTATGTGACTTTTTCATCCAAAGCAATGTTACACGTGGTATTAGTTCGGAACTTTAAAATGGAGCATAATAATAATTTCAAAATAAAAGCCTTGAATATTTTTACATCATGCAATTGCTGTTTTTGTCTTTGTATGACTTTTTCATCCAAAGCACTGTTACACATGTGATTAGTTCGTAACTTTAAAATTAAGCATAATAATAATTTCAAAATAAAAACCTTGAATATTTTTACATCATGTAATTGCTGTTTTCAGCATTATATAACTATTTTAACCCAAGGACTATTACGCATGGGATTAGTTTGGCCCTTTGAAATGAAGTTTAACAAAACTTCCAAAATAAAAGCCTTGAGAAAATTTTAAATCGTACCGAATGGTGCATGTCCGCCTCGCTTAACGTTCTTGCGGTTCTCCGCGTGCCACTGGTCACGTCGCGGCGTTCTTTAGCGTCGACGCCGACTTGTGGCGTGACGACGCCGGGCCCAAAACCCCACGGGCGCGCCTTGGCAGGCCCCGGCTAAATTTCTTCCGAAATTTTCTAGTTATTCTTTATTTTTCATCCGTAACCGTTAATGCGGCTCATACCGCTGCGTGCACACCTACAAAAGAGGTATCAAAACGTGCAGAAAATTCACGCCATT
This sequence comes from Xiphophorus maculatus, assembly GCF_002775205.1. Taxonomy (NCBI): domain Eukaryota; kingdom Metazoa; phylum Chordata; class Actinopteri; order Cyprinodontiformes; family Poeciliidae; genus Xiphophorus; species Xiphophorus maculatus. The sequence goes on along the minus strand of NC_036453.1, from coordinate 24,998,790 downwards.
CCAGCTATTACTTTTGGTGGGATTCGGGATTAACATGGCGACATAATTCGCAAAAAACTACGAAAAAAACCCCATTATAACTCAATGGGAAAAATCCTAGAAATACCCTATTTTTGAGGATTTGCTGTGTCGTCACAAATTCACCTAGAAATGCCATTCAAATTTCATTTTGTAGATACGTCTGTGATCTCTTCGAAAGTGAAGACGGCTCGTCGATACCAGTTATGGTTTGTCCACAATTTGCCTCTAAGCGACCCAAAGTTTCTCATTTTTGCTCATATTAGAGTGACAGCCGACCTCGGTTCATATCTGGGCACAACATTTCTTTCTCTCATCACTGTAAATGCTCTGAGTGAGGTACAGATATGAATCTCGGGACTATCGCAGAAGACACATTGAACTGTCATACGCTTAAAACGCTTTTCGAATATGTATTACGGTTCCCGAACAAGAAGGATTTGTTTCCAATGCTTTTTTTCAGTAAAGTGTGTTTGCTCAAACACACTTGTGTGTTTGAGAGCTCACAGCTCAGAGCTCACACCTGCTGAGACCATTATTTGCCATAGCAACGGAACTCAAGAGGCTATTGGCTGCTGGTTAGGACTACGAATACGCATCGTTGTAGTTCTATCTATCCTCAGTTGAAACAGATCAGGACTGAGAACTGGCCTTTACAACTACTTGCTGCTTTGGGCTGTATATAACTGATTTAACTCAGTAACTGTTACACATGGGATTAGTTTTACACTTTAAAATTAAGCATATTGAAAATTTCACAATAAAAGCCCTGAATATTTTTACATGACGTAATTGCTCTTTTTTGGCTTTATTTGACTTTTTCATCCAAAGCACTGTTACACATGGTATTAGTTTGGCCCTTTAAAATGAAGCTTAACAAAAATTTCAAAATAAAAGCCTTGAATATTTTTACATCAGCTACTTGTGTTTTGAGCATTATATAACTATTTTAACCGAAGGACTATTACGCATGGGATTAGTTTGGCCCTTTGAAATGAAGCATCCTGCAAATTTCAAAATAAAAGCCTTGAATATTTTTACATGACGTAATTGCTCTTTTTGGCTTTATTTGACTTTTTCATCCAAAGCACTGTTACACATGGTATTAGTTTGGCCCTTTGAAATGAATATTAACAAAAATTTCAAAATTAAAGCCTTGAATATTTTTACATCATGTAATTGCTCTTTTTGGCTTTATTTGACTTTTTCATCCAAAGCACTGTTACACGTGGTATTAGTTTGGCCCTTTGAAATGAAGCTTAACAAAAGTTTCAAAATAAAAGCCTTGAATATTTTTACATGACGTAATTGCTCTTTTTGGCTTTATTTGACTTTTTCATCCAAAGCACTCTTACACGTGGTATTAGTTCAGAACTTTAAAATGAAGCATACTGAAAATTTCAAAATAAAAGCCTTGAATATTTTACATGAAGTAATTGCTCTTTTTGGCCGTATATGACTTTTTCATCCAAAGCAATGTTACACATGGGATTAGTTCGGAACTTTAAAATGGAGCATAATAATAATTTCAAAATAAAAGCCTTGAATATTTTTACATCAGGTAATTGCTGTTTTTGGCTTTATTTGACGTTTTCATCCAAAGCACTGTTACACATGGGATTACTTTGGAACTTTGAAATGAAGCATACTGAAAATTTCAAAATAAAAGCCTTGAATATTTTTACATCAGGTAATTGCTGTTTTTGGCTTTATATGACTTTTTCATCCAAAGCACTGTTACACATGGGATTAGTTTGGAACTTTAAAATGGAGCATAATAATAATTTCAAAATAAAAGCCTTGAATATTTTTACATCAGGTAATTGCTCTTTTTGGCTTTATTTGACTTTTTCATCCAAAGCACTGTTACACGTGGTATTAGTTTGGCCCTTTGAAATGAAGCATTCTGAAAATTTCAAAATAAAAGCCTTGAATAATTTTACATGACGTAATTGCTCTTTTTGGCTTTATTTGACTTTTTCATCCAAAGCACTGTTACACGTGGTATTAGTTTGGCCCTTTGAAATGAAGCATACTGAAAATTTCAAAATAAAAGCCTTGAATATTTTTACATCAGCTACTTGTGTTTTGAGCATTATATAACTATTTTAACCCAAGGACTATTACGCATGGGATTAGTTTGGCCCTTTGAAATGAAGGTTAACAAAACTTCCAAAATAAAAGCCTTGACAACATTTTAAATCGTACCGAACGGTGCACGTCCGCCTCGCTTAACGTTCTTGCGGTTCTCCGCGTGCCACTGATCACGTCGCGGCGTCCTTTGGCGTCGACGCCGATTTGTGGCGCGACGACGCCGGGCCCATGCCCGACGGGCGCGCCTTGGCAGGCCCCGGCTAAATTTCTTCCGAAATTTTCTAGTTAATTATTTCTTGTGCGGCCCGCCACCAATTGGTCCACAAACCTGCACCGGGGGTTGGGGACCACTGATTTAAATAACGCGCTCATGTTGTTGCTTGGTCTCCTACAGAGAATAGTTGTGACCATGGTTGGTAGATGGAGAAATTGGTTTTGTTGATACCATTATTGTTGCTCAGTCTTTTACAAATATTTGAGGTCAAACCTGCAGATTTTGATTTCGATCAGTTTTGAATATGACGTTATGAGGCAGTGTTATGTAAAGTTGACTTTTTTGATCTTTACATCCTGTCATGTAAAGCTTATTCATTCATTAATTTGTGATTCCTCAAACATTCATTCATGTTTGAGGAATCCTTTAATCTTCCATGGCAACCATTCAAGTTTGTAAAATGTTTGGTCTCACCGCCTTTTCCATGCATCTCCTCCCTGGAGCTACAGCTTCCACGCTGAGCTTCCGCCACACAGAGCAGCCCGCCCCAATTTCAAGACGTAACATTACTAAGTCATATTTCTTTTAAGTTATATTTGATGTATGCAACATTTTTATAACGCTAAATGCGCTACAAAATTGCACTGTGCCTGTAAAATGCACCGCCACTTTAAGGAGAGAACATTTAATTTGGTCAGAAAATGTAAAAAAAAATTGAAAGATTATCTTTACTTATGCATCTAAGCCACGTGGCTCTTTGGACTTCCCACAATAAAGAACACACTAATATTTTTCATTATAGATACAACAACAAATGCAGGTTTGAACAATTTTTTAGTTTTTGATGGAATAATTCAGGCAATTTCACAAAAGAAGTACTCTTAAAAAAATAAAGGAAAATTTGAAAACTTTACGTGTTTTCAAAATCAGAAATTGGCTTTATTGGGCAAAACAGTGTGGCCAAACAAAAATTTCAACTTGAATTCAGAGAGCTCAGAGCACGCAGACATTAAATGTATATAAATAAACTTTAGTAAAGAATTTTTTCCACTTTATTAGAGAAATGTCGTCTCTTCATTTTAAAATTTACAAACAAAAATAAAAGTTTTCTTTTAAGAACAAAGGAGATATTCATCAAAAATTATTATAAGCAGTCTTTTGTTTTCAAACCATAATGTAACATTTTTATCTTTTTAATTAATCTTGGGGAAAAATTAATCGGAGTACATGCTGTCGGTTGCTGTGATTATGGACATAAAATGGTGGAACTCCTTATATTTTTTTCATCTGTATATAAAACAACATCCCCCTGTGGATTCTCTGATTCACTTTGATGACAACAGACTTCAAACAGATGAGATCTTGCCTCGACTCCACGCATAAGAACAAACGCCCCTGATTCAAGAGTGCCGTTTCCCCTTCCGGTGCACAGGAACAGAAGATCTGCCAGCGCTACGACCAGCTGATGGAGGCATGGGAGAAGAAGGTGGAGCGCATGGAGAACAACCCCAGACGTAAAGCCAAGGAGAGCAGAACACGGGAGTACTACGAACGGCAGTTCCCCGAGATCCGCAAGCAGCGAGAGCAGCAGGAGCGCTTCCAAAGGTGAGCATCATTCATTATCCTTCGCCACCTTGCACTGGTTTGATGAAGTAATGAAAATCAGTAATAGTGACAAAGTTCAACCTGTAAGGAGTATTTTGTTGTGAATGAATCTCTGGTGCCTCAAGGTTAGGTTTTTATGTTTATATTACTAAATTCTTTTATTTTTGCTGTCAAATTTTTGTTCCAAGCACAACTAGAAGATTGCATAAAATTTAGGGTTAACGATTAATTAAATCTCCATGGTATTTTCCAATGTTAATGACATTAAAGTAGAATCAGTATTAAATAATATTAAAAAAAAAGCTTTTTATGATATTTTAATATTCCTTATATTGGGTGCAGAGTTCAATTTTCCTTCAAAGGCCTCTAGATACGTCAACAAACAAGATGTACTTTAATTTAATAAAAATAGAATGAATGCTAGAATTTACATTTGAAGCATGAATGGTGGGTAATCCTTCAATTCCTTCATTTTCTGTTTATGCAAAACTAAAAACTTTATTTTAAAAATGCAGCATATTTTCCTCTTATGTGTTCTTGTTCTTAGAATATAAAAACTGGCAAGTCTAATCTCAAATAAAATCTAAAATCAGTAATAAAAAGCGTGATTAGTGAATACATTTTTTTTAATTTTTACATATTTTAAGGAATGGGCTTGCCGTGAAGTTGTATCTATAAGTAGGGAAAACAAGGTGGTATCTGATGTAAATTCATCGCCATAGCAATATCTGTGTGTGCAATATTGATATAGCAAAAGACTGTTTCTATTGAAATAACTTGATAATATGTACCAAGTATTATGAACTTGGAACATAATAAAATGTTGGACAGACATATTTAGCCTGTTGAACACAGCCTAACAGCAGCAGATGCTAACCATAGATACTAAGGAGGTTACCCATAATGGTAAAGGCTAAATGTTACAGAGTGATGGAAGGTCACATGAAAAAGAGAGAATGAAATAAAATAAGAATATATTACATCTAATATCAAAATTATTAATTATTCTGATGGGTAATTGGATTTAAAAAAATGCACATTCTAAAGATATTTCTTTTAACCACTAAAGCCTTTTACATGAAACATTATAAACATGTTAAAAGATAATCGAATGCCTTTTAAAAATAATAAAATAAACATTGTATTTCCTAAAATGCAGTACCATAGCATTCCTCTAATAAAATCTGAACAGAGTGAAGCTAAAGCTATACCACTTGAGTTGATAGGTATTTTGAGACTCAGACTTTTTCAATTGTATTAAAGCTGGATCTTCACAGCAGACAAATTCAATGTTATTATTGTTGGTACTTCATTTTGTCCCGTTTTTCTCCCACAGAGTTGGACAAAGAGGAACAGGTCTTTCTGCAACAATAGCAAGGAGCGAGCATGAGATCTCTGAAATCATCGATGGTCTCTCGGAACAGGAGGTGGGAACCAGCTGCAGAACATTTGAAGTACTCTTCCTCTGTAGGGGTTTAATTGTTTCCAGTCGTAATCACGCTGGTTCTTATTGTGAGATTTCCACTGCATTCCTTATAGAGGGAAAGTATTTAAGCACTTCAGCTGCACCTGATTTTCTGCAAATTCTCCACAATCGAAACTTTAGCTTCTTTCACAACACAGTTGCATCATAAACCCGCAAAGACGAGCCGACTCTGACCTTTCATAACTCACAAGTGGAGACGGCGTAAAGCTGCTCAGCTGTGAGTTTACAAATAATAAAGCCATAACGACGACAGGAGTTGTGGGCGGTATTCCTAAAGTATGTGTCATGAGTTTCCCCATACTGTTTTCAAAACAATAATGGTGGACTCGCTCCATGTAGCCAAGGACATGCTCTACATTTGAATTGTATATACAGTCCTGCTCACCATTATTGGCACCCATGAAGTTTAAGTACATATAATGGAATATTTCCTGAAGGAAATTCATCAAGTGAAACAACATTTTACTGCTGATAGCTTGTGCTCGATGCAAAACAGCAAATGATAAAAAACATTTGAAAAGATAAACATTATGAGGAAAACAAAGAAAAACATAATATTTATCATGTCAATGGTATTGGCACCCTTTCCAGCAAATCAGTATGAAAACCCAATTCGGCTCACCTGTTGCAAATCACAAATAAAGATCACTTGTGACGAACTGCCTCCACACATGTGACATGAATTAACCAATGAATGATCATGTTGGTACTTTAAAAGCCACCTGTTATTCCATCTTCACATGTGACAATGGTAAAGACAATGGAGCTGTCTGAGGACACCAGAAATGCTATTATTTATAAGCACAAGACCTCCAAAGGGTATAAAGCCATCTCCAAAGACCTCGGTATCCCTGTTTCAACGGTGCGTAATGTTATTAAGAAGTTTTCCAGGCATGGAACGGTCAAGAACCTCCCTGGACATGGGGGGAAGAGAAAAATTGATGACAGAAGTCTTTGACGGTTGGTGCGAATGGTGGAAAAAACACCACGTCAAACATCTAAAGACCAACCTGGAGCAGTCTGGTGTGATTGTTTCAACAAGTACCATACAGCGCACACTAAACAAAGTGGGGCTTTATGGGCGGAGGCCAAGGAAGACCCCATTGCTGCAGAAAAGACATAAAAAAGAACGCTCGATCTTCGCAAAAGAGAACCTGGACAAACCTCAAGCCTTCTGGGACAACGTTTTATGGACAAATGAAACAAAAGTGGAGCTTTTCGGTAATTCACACAAACAATATGTTTACAGACGGCGCAATGAAGCCTTTAAAGAAAAGAACACCATACCAACAGTCAAGCATGGTGGAGGATCCCTAATGCTGTGGGGCTGCTTTGCGGCATCTGGTACTGGAGGCCTTGACCGTATCACAGGCATAATGAAATCAGAAGATTATCAAGCAATTCTAGAGCGAAATGTCTTGCCCAGCGTAAGAAAACTTGGTTTGAGGCGAAGATCCTGGGTCTTCCAGCAAGATAATGACCCAAAGCACACCTCCAAAAGCACGCAGGCATGGTTGAAAGGGAAAAAATGGACTGTTTTAAAATGGCCAGCAATGAGTCCTGATCTCAATCCAATTGAAAATCTTTGGAGGTTGCTGAAATCTGCCATTGGAGAAAGGAACCCTGCAAATGTACAAGAGCTTGAGCATATTGCAAAAGAAGTCTGAGAGAAAATGCCACCCGAGAAGTGCAAGAAGCTTATAGATGAATATAAGAAACGTTTGGAGGCCGTCATTGCTGCCAAAGGCTGTGCAACCAAATATTAAGGAGGGGTGTCAATATTAGTGCACATGCTGGTTTTCTGTTTTGTCCTTTGCAATTAAAATATTTATGTTGAAATGGTAATTGTCTTTGTTAAATTACTTTGGACCTCAAATTGAAAGATACTGCTGATTTAAGTTTTGAACATTTCCATTTATTTCTGAAGATATTCACTCAGTTATGCAAAACATGAAGGGGTGCCAATAATGGTGAGCAGGACTGTATTGTACATCTTGTCTTTTTGATATGCTTGTTGGAAGTGATTTTCTTCATACATCATCGCTACATCACCGATGATGAAGTATGAGTAAAAGTGTGGCGATCTCCCTTTAATTGAACTCTTGATTGTGGCTCCTCCATGTTGTACTAAAGGCCTGAAAGCCACTGCTGGTTGATTAGTAAAACGATGAATTCCTCAGCGGTTGGAACAGCTTTCTTTCAAAACAATAATGGTGGACTAGCGGCAAAAAGACCCATCTTTAAATATTTTGAGAAAGGAACCGTTCTGTTGGGTGCTCAGCATTAAGTTCTTAGTGTAAAGTGATAATAGGAAGGGTTTTATCTTCGCGTGCAACAATAAATTGTCTCAATTTCCTTACATTTGGTAGATGGACAATTGGCTGATACTTGGATTTGAAACCGATCTTATCTACCTCCACAAAGCTCTGAAAATCAGCCGCTGTTCCCAAAAGGGATGGCTAACTGATGGATACGCCCAGCAGGTTATAACTGCACGCGGCCGGTTAACAATAGTCCTAAATACAGCGACATAGTTGCTATATTTAGAAAAATCGCCATCAGCCAAAATCGGAATTGTCAGGTCAAGCTTTTTAAAGATTTATGATTCGCCAGAAAACTGAAACCGGTGCACCCGTAGCTTCATCATGGCTGACCATGACCAGTCATTGAGACCTATAACTGTGCAACTTCCATGTATATCTTTATATTTAAAAACGTGCTTATCTGTACCTGATTTTTGTTTGGCTTCAGGCTGGCTTACAGTGATGTTGCTCAGCTTTTTCTGAATCACGTTCCTCAAGTGACAAAGTTTGGGCTTAGAGAAAAAACTGTCCAGTTCATCAATAAATTGACCCGATGTTGCATTTTTCTCTTGAAGCACGTCACAATTAAACTACAACTTTCTGGATAAGGTCTTATGCAACAAGCCAAGTCTGACCTCTGACCCCTTTGTGCCTTACAGAACAATGAGAAACAAATGAGGCAGCTGTCGGTCATCCCTCCCATGATGTACGACTCGGAGCAGAGGCGGGTGAAGTTCATCAACATGAACGGCCTGATGGACGACCCGATGAAGGTGTACAAAGCTCGGCAGTTCATGAACGTTTGGACGGAACACGAGAGGGAAATCTTTAAGGAGAAGTGAGTCCATGTTTAATTATTACCCCGGTTTTATTAAGTCCCAACGATGGGAGTTTGGTTTAGATGAGTGATGACTGCTTTTGCCCTGCAGGTTCATACAACATCCCAAGAATTTTGGTTTGATTGCCTCGTATCTTGAAAGGAAGGTAAATGTAAAGTTTATTATCTGAATAAATACCAGCTGGAAGTAATCCATCTAGTAACAATAATAAACCAGTTAAAACAACATATAAATATATTCTTTTTCTTCGTTTTAGTGTGTCTCTGACTGTGTGCTGTTTTACTACTTGACCAAAAAGAACCAAAACTACAAGGCATTGGTGCGGAGAAACTATGGCAGGAGGAGAGGACGGAACCAGGTAAGTCCAACATATAAGAAGATTTAAGAAGACCTGCCAATACTGATTTTTTTTTTTTTTTCCCACCAACGGTGTCATGGCAGAGCAAAAGGAGTCAGTGGCTAATCTTCACAACTTAATTAAGGTGGAAAAGATCAGTTTCACATGTGTTGGCTGATTGCCCAAAATTAAAGGGGCACTATTGTATATTTTCCAGGCACACAGTGCCATTTTAAAGCACAATCAAGTAACTACATTACCTTCATTTGTTACAAAAATACTACATATATCAAATGTGGCTTAAATCATTTAATTTAATGCCTTGAAATATGGTCTCTTATCTCTTTAAAAGCTCCAGCTCTTTCTGAAACTTCATCTAGAGAATGTCATCACAACATCACTCCTCTATTAACCCTTCAACAACGTTTTTACAAGTGTTATGCAGAGAAGTAGCTCATGTAATGAGCTCAGAAGTTGCGCAGCTTCACCAGGTGTTTGCTAATTGTTGCTGGCTAGTCTGAAGGAGCTGATTGGGGAAGTGAGGTGGAAGCTCAAAAACTGCAGCTCCGAGGAGGAATTGCGCCTAAAATCGACGCTAGGTCCAAGCTAAATGGTTGCCAAGGCAGATTAAAAGATTTTTCAAACATGCATGAAAGAATCATGGCAACATTTCAGGTTTTCTTTCGATGAGGGAATAACATTATAGCATGATGTAAAGCTCACATAAGTTGATTTTACACAATACTGTCCCTGTAAGGAAATCTGGACCAATAGGTACACCCCTAGAGTAAACCAACACTATCAAAGTACAGACATTAAAAAAAAAATCCAGGCTGTTGTTTTGGGAGGTGGTCATGGATTTCCTGAAGAGTTTAGGGAATTCCTCTATCTAAACCTGAACAATATTCCCTGTAGTAATATTGCAATGATGATATATTGTGAGGTCTTAATCTTTGCATACTTTATTCTGGCTCTAAGCTCGGTGATTGGTTCCTGATCTCAACTGTTTGTGTCTAAGTCCAACAATCCGAAAGGCGGAAGTTATGTAAATGCTGAAAATATGTTGAAAGTTTGAACTTGGCCTTGGGTTGCATTATGGGAATCTTGGAGGCATATTGAGTCAAAGGTAGAAGAGAAATGGATTATAATAAATCCTATTTTGTTAGTTTGGTTACTGGTGTTCTCGAATGTTTGGTGATCAGACTGATTTATCTAGAGGATGTTCTGTTAGTATTTAGCCCACTGGAGTGTCTTCATAGCATTCTGCAAACATTAGTTTTCAATCATTGAAGAACGTCATTCATTTATTCATTCAGTCTTGTTCATTCTTTATCCTGTTAAGGGTAGAGTAACCTCCAGCTTGTACTGGTTCAGAAAAAATATTGCAATCCAGGCTAAGGACAGGTCTCATCCTATCTGGGTTGTTTCCCTTTGCTTCCTGTGCCACAAGCCCTTGTAGAGAACATTGTGTCCAGTACATCTGCTGTGCAACAGAACTGTGTGGTTGTAGAGCACGTTTTTACGTAAGAGGAGGTGGCGAACTAAAGTTTTCAGAATCCCTATTGAGCACAAGAATATTTTTCATATTCAAGTGACTGGATGAGTTTCCTCAGTGTTTAACGTTTGCTGTTAGAACACCAGTGTTTAAGAGAACCCCGGTGAAGATGGAGGGAAAAGTCTGTTTACTTTACATGTATAGATGGGATATTTGTTTATTCTAGGTTGTAATTTAAGTAATTGTTTATTAGTGTGTGGCTGATTTCCAAGGTCCAGCAACTGACATTTGAGTGAGCAGAGTGAGTCGTTAGAGTGGGATAGGAGCAGCAGCAAAGAGCAGTGGAATGTAGGGCAAGTGAGTGAAACTGAGTGGAAAAAAAAAAATCTCAGTGAGACCGAGTCAGCGTTGGCAGCCTATCTGCTGATTGTGTGCTCTTTCTTTTCTTTTTTTTCCTCATTTTCCATTTACTTTTACTTCTTTGGAGCATGTGAGAGCTCCACCCCCTCCTTGAAAATCCCGACTTGGTATCGTCCGACCAGCTGACAGGCCCAAAAAAACCCCTCCCTGTGCTGCTGTGAGTGCCAATCAAAAAAGAGTGCTCAGCAGGGATTACCTTGAGTGACCCCGCGTAGATTAGTGCGTGCATGTGAGATGGACGATTCTTTGGGCGGCTTAAGCGGCCTGATGACACGCTTTCCTGGAATATGTGCGGCCGCGCTGCGGCCCAGCAGCCCTTCTAAGGAGCTCTGCAATGGTGCCGTCCTGCCCCTCCACTGCTACCAGTCCCATGGAGGCACTGGAGGCTAAATTCCCACTTGGAACACGAGTTAGCTCTGGCGCTCGGCGGAGGAAAGGGCTTTTTGTTGCCAGCAAATGAGTCTGCAGGTATGTCTCTAACTTTTAAACCCAAAGCCTTTTACTTTTTGCTCAGGTTGTTCTGGCTGCCATCTGTGTCTCGCCGCGTTCTGGCTGGCCGGCTAGTTTCCTAACCTAGATATTTATTTTAGGCCTGTAGGCAGTGGAACACAGCTATTTTAGGCTAGGTTTTCTGGGACATTTGAAGGCAGGGTCTTTATTTACCACTCAAATCAAACCTCTGCGGCCATGTACATGTATTTATGTTGTGGTCCAGGTGTTATTCCCCATTTTCAGAAAAAATCCCATGGCTCTTAACTTTCCTTTTATATTTTTGTGTAAGGTTTCATAAGCTAATATGGGTCAAAAAGGAGATTCTTTTTTTATGAGCAAATTTTAGCAAAATGAGCCACTTGTTTGGTGCCTAAAATTTATACTGCTTTAGAGGACAGGACAGATTATTTTTTAAGATTTTGTATTTGTCATAAAATTTCACGTTTTATTTCCTTGTTAGGTGTGAGGGCTCACCAAGACCTCTGCAGGTCTGCTGTGGATCCTGCAGCTCTTCTAAGCTGTGATGATTTGAATCCGTGAATCTGGCTAATTTGTCCACATCTGAGTGTCGCTCCATTGGATTAGGATCTACCGAATTTAGAGACTCAAGCAACACCTCAGGCTTATGTTCCTCAAAGCAGACCAGTTTGCGTGACATTGCACTTTATCCTGCTTAGAGATGCCACTGTGTTTAGGGAGGACTGAAGGGGGTTACAGGAACATGAAAGCATCTCCAAAAACATTGGGAGCAATTTCTTAAATGGAGATGTCTGTGACACATGGAAGAAATTATGGAACAGGCGTTTTACTTTTTAAAGGTTTTCTTTTATGTGGTGTTTTGTTCAACTCTAAAGCATTTTCAAAATTGAGATTTCTTTCTATGTTAAAAACAAGATTCTTAGTTTGAGTTCATTAAAAATTGAGGGGAAACACTTTCTTTTTTTTAAATATCTTTTTATTTTTGGCTCTGGTGGTCTTTATTTACAGTAATCTGACAGGATGAGAAGGGGAAAAAGTCATGTGGCAAAGCATCCAAGGATGGAATTCAAACTCAGGATGGCGAGATTTGTGGCTTCTGTATGCTGGCCGCTTTATCCGCTGCTCCACGCGGCGCCTGGGGAAGCACTTTTTAACATCCTGTAAAACGAAGATGCTCTACTGAACTGCAGCAGTTTGTTTCATTTGTGACACAGAATAACAGCAGGAAATGTTGACCTCGAGCTATTGACATGTTGCATATTTTTCATTCACACCATAATAATTGAAGGGTTATAATAAATATGGTTAAAATAGAATTTAAATAGAAAACCTGGAAATTGAGAAGTAATAAAACTGTTTTAATTAGGCCCTATTTGAAGTGCTTATATGGAAACGGAAAACTGCAGTTAGCGATTAATCGATTACTAAATTAGTTGACAAGTATTTCACGATTAATCACGATGAAACCGATTAATCGTTTCAGCCCTAACTGAAAAAAAAGGGAAAGGGCCAGCATGGGGTTCCTGGCTGGTTTGCTGTGCCATATGCCGTAAATTGAATTTAACCACATCATCTAAACAGCTTTTTGTTCATGTCAGCATACACTTTCTAAGAACTCTGAGTTACTGCAGTTCAGGGCTTGGCGTTCTTTTCCTGTGTGCATTATCGAGTCTTCACTGCCCATACCCTGTTGTTAGTTCAGCGGTTTAGCTTTTATTAGGTCCTGACCACTGCACACCACAAAGATCACACAAGAGCTCTTGCTGAGGTCATACTTGCTGCAATATTTCTATTTGTCGGTTTTCTACATCAGCTTTAAAAAATGTTTTTTGTTACCTAAGATGTCCTGCTTGATGCTGGGGGTTGCCCCAAACGCTGAGTTCTGTGTTATGATCCCTTAGCAGGGTTTTAAGATGCAGTTGGTACTTTGAATGCATGCAAAGCTGTTGTGCAACATACTCGACATGTTTCTATTTACTGATCAGCATGTTTTTCAGATCAGCTCAACTCTAGAAGAGCCTTAAGTCGTTTGCAGCAGGTATCATAGTACTGCATCACACTGCTTCCACAATCACCCTGTACAGTTCATTTCATTATTGGTTATTTATTATTGTAAATAGATCAGGAGCATAAAATTAATGGGTTGAATTCCATCCCTTGTTCCATGTTGGAAACATTCCGGTAATTGCAAGGCATAGCTAACCTCTGCGTGGAACCAAAGAATGATCTGAAAAGAGCTATGGTGTTCGTAAAAGTATAAATGATAATTGTAGGCTAAGAAATTGTAAGTATTTGCATGTTGTTTTGCTGAGTCGTTACCAGCTTATTATTTTCAGAATATAAACAAGACCAAAACACACATTGTGTTTTTGTTTAAGCTCTTACATCGTTGTTGATTCATGGGCCTGATGGCTTCTTGTGTTATTGGCAGGTCAAATTGACCCCACTGTTGCAGTGTACAAACCTCCATCGTTTCCCCAGTATCATTCTCTCTGCACTAAATATTAATTTTTATTCTTTTCTAAATATTGAAGAAAAATGATAATACAAACTGTTGGATTTTAAACTGTCACCCTAAATGTTTAATTTTATCATCTTAATCTATACTGAAAGTATATATTAATGAGGGATAGTAACAATAAACTCAATGCATTCATTGCTGGAATAAAATAATCCCCAATATCTTCATTTTTCTTATTTGGCTGAAGCATTTTGGTAAACTCTTAGCCTAAATGTTTTGCAGTTGGCTGGTATTTGTACAAGTTCTTTTCCGAAAAACAAACCCAAAATGGTATTAGAAAAACACCACAAGATTAGAGGCTTCTCTGCTTCAAAACGCTTCATTCCGAGTCCATGAAACCAGGGCATGCCTCGCTCATTGATGTTCTAAAATTCAAATTAGACATTAGAGCAGATGGATGTGTTATTTTTCCACAATAAGATGGATGAATCTTTCTTAATAGCAGCTTATATTCACACAGCATCAAATGTCTTTGCCTGCCATCCATTACTTTCCCCCATAACTGTGTTGACCAATGTGCTGAACCCAGCAGAGACCACCGCACACACGTCATTTAGGCTCTTAAAAGACTTTGAATGTCACTTTTACGCTATGGGATTGCTTAAAGGCAAAAAATGTTATTTGTGACCATGTTTTCATTTGTCTGATGGTTTTTGCTCGTTTATAACTCTCCTGTGTAAAGCTCTCAGCTACCATGGTAACAAGGCAGTGACAGTGGATTTTGAAAATGGTCAAGACTTGGCAATTTTACTGCGCCCGGAGGGGGAATAGGGGGCTGACGTCAAATAATGCTTCTGCATGTTGATGTTCCCGCTAAAGCCTTTTTTTTTTTTCTTTTCTAAAATCGACATTCAACGTTGTCTTGGCCCGATTATTGCAGCCTGGGGGTTTTCCCTGACCGAGAACGCAGCCTGTTGAATGTGACAGGTAGCCAATCAGAAAGCGCGGTGACGTAAGAACGGAGGGGAATCTCAAACAGTTGACATGGCAACTGAGAGTCCGGTGGACATCAGAGGTGACATGTGGAAATGTTTATTACTATATGTAAAGGTCACTTTTATATATGTTTATTATATGTGATTATGTTTATTCAGTTAAAAATGTTAACTACGAAAAAACCTAACTCACCTCCAAATTATAGTGCAGCAAATAGAGCGGCTGCTCCCGCCGTCTTTTATCAAACGCCTTTTCTATTTGTTACGTCTTTTATCGTTTAAAATGAATCCACAAACTATCACTGATGCTTCTACATCGCCATCCGTGTTTGATCATTCTTAATTCACGTATGGTATGTTGGGGTTTTACTGGATTTTCTTCTGGAATCGGGATGTTCGTGTCTGGAATCGGTTCGTGTGGGGTGTTTTGCTCCTGCCGTGTGGCTGGACACACGAACCGACCGAACCTGTTGGACTTTTATCGGCTCTGTGTGGTGATAGAGGTTTGGAAAATTGACCGACAATCCTTAAATCGTGCCTTGTGAACCAGACCTAAAACTCACAAGCTCTACTCCTCTCATCTCGTCTCTCCACTGCCCTAACGCTCTCTGACTCTGGTCACTATGGTAACGTTTACATATCCCTTCAAAATAAGATACAGATGCACCACAAAAACGAACCTTTTACTTTTGTGAAAATTTTAACTCACGATAATGACTAATTAGAGCCCGGAGCTAGTTTCTCTGCAACGAGACGGTCCCATCTGGGAGTGATGAGATGGGCTCAATGTTGGCGCTCAAGACATAACCGAGAGAATACGGTTAAAGGATTTTCAAAATAAAAGATCCTCCAGACTCAAATAATACATAAAACGAAAATATTTAACTAGAAAATTTCGGAAGAAATTTAGCCGGGGCCTGCCGAGGCGCGCCCGTGGGGTTTGGGCACGGCGTCGTCGCTACAAATCGGCATCGACGCTAAAGAACGCCGCGACGTAATCAGTGGCACGCGGAGAACCGCAAGAACGTTAAGCGAGGTGGACGTGCACCATTCGGTACGATTTAAAATGTTGTCAAGGCTTTTATTTTGGAAGTTTTGTTAAACTTCATTTCAAAGGGACAAACTAATCCCATGCGTAATAGTCCTTGGGTGAAAATAGTTATATAATGCTCAAAACACAAGTAGCTGATGTAAAAATATTCAAGGCTTTTATTTTGAAATTATTATTATGCTCCATTTTAAAGTTCCGAACTAATCCCATGTGTAACATTGCTTTGGATGAAAAAGTCATATACGGCCAAAAAGAGCAATTACGTCATGTAAAATATTCAAGGCTTTTATTTTGAAATTTTCAGCATGCTTAATTTTAAAGTTCCAAACTAATCCCATGTGTAACAGTGCTTTGGATGGAAAAGTAAAATAAAGCCAAAAAGAGCAATTACGTCATGTAAAAATATTCAGGGCTTTTATTTTGAAATTTTCAATATGCTTAATTTTAAAGTTCCAAACTAATCCCATGTGTAACAGTTACTGAGCTAAATCAGTTATATACAGCCCATAGCAGCAGGTAGTTCTAAAGGCCAGTTCTCAGTCCTGATCTGTTTCAACTGAGGATATATAGAACTACAGCGATGCGAATTTGTAGTCCTGACCACCAGCCAATAGCCTCTTGAGTTCCGTTGCCATGGTAAATAATGGTCTCAGCAGGTGTGAGCTGTGAGTCATACATGCTCAAACACACAATTGTGTGTTTGAGCCTACACGTTTTACTGAAAATAAGCATTGGAAACAAATCCTTCGTGTTCGGGAACCGTAATACATATTCGAAAAGCGTTTTAAGCGTATCAGAGGTCAATGTGTCTTCTGCGATAGTCCCGAGATTCATATCTGTACCTCACTCAGAGCATTTACAGTGATGACAGAAAGAAATGTTGTGCCCAGATCTGAAATTCTATTCAAATACATGGGAGAGAGCCTCAGACAGCCTCAGAAAATCCTGTCGCATGACTTTGCTCTGAAGCACCGTGACAGAAAACCGTACGGTCTAGATAAATTTCGAAAACATTTTACCGGAGCAGACAGGCGTATCAATGTCAGGACCGATTTTGATACTAATCGTGCGATATTTGTGGGCGTGATGGCGATTTCAAAAATGATTTGGGCTGAAAAAGTTGTCTTCATCTCTCACTCTAAGCAGCCAGAGACGCACTCTAACTTTAGGAAAAATGAGAAACTTTGGGTCGCTTAGAGGCAAATTGTGGACAAACCGTAACTGGTATCGACGAGCCGTCTTCACTTTCGAAGAGATCACAGACGTATCTACAAAATGAAATTTGAATGGCATTTCTAGGTGAAATTGTGACGACACAGAAAATCCTCAAAAATAGGGTATTTCTAGGATTTTTCCCATTGACTTATAATGGGGTTTTTTTCGTAGTTTTTTGCGAATTATGTCGCCACGTTAAGCCCAAATCCCACCAAAAGTAATAGCTCCAATGGCGTGAATTTTCTGCACGTTTTGATACCTCATTTGTAGGTGTGCACCCAGCGGTACGAGCCGCATTAACGGTTACGGAAGAAAAATAAAGAAGAAGAAAGAAACACTTTCTCCGACAATAGTAATAGGTTCCTGCCATTGCTTTGCATGGCAGGCCCCAATTATTTCTTGCGCGGCCCGGTACTAATTGTCTCAAAACACAGAGGAACTACAGAACCATAGGCACCTCATTGAGTTTTTGAGGAGATCCTCAGAGAGGCTCTACAGAGATGTTCGGTTGATGCAGTGTGGGAAAAGAGCTGGGAATGCCACAGTTCTAGCTCCAAAGCAAATATATAAGCATTCGCTAACCCAGCTAGTGCAGCTTATCAGTGCCGACCATGTGCAGTGAGAATGTCCCCCATGAACCCGACTGAACCTCTTGGTGATATAAAAAGAAAAGATAATATGAGAAATGTAATCTTACCACATTCAGGATGGGTCATAGGTGAGGAGTAACCTGAGGAATTTTTTTGGTCGTGTGCAACGTAAGAGTTAATATACTTTAAAAGCTGTAGATAAAAAATAGAGAGAAATTCTCTCCGTAAATCACTCGGTAATACCAAATTTGTTAGGAAGTGTTTTTTGTAAAAATATATGTTTAGTAGGATAGATATTTGTCATTATATGTTTAAGGAGAGTTTCTTAAAAAGTTAATGTAACTCTTTGGTCAGCAATAATGTTTGTCCGCAAGTCTGCACTGTGTTTCCATGGTGAGCATCCAACCAATCGCCTTGTCGTCCTGACCCCCAGCATACAGTGTTCCCTATAGGCCTGTCACAATAACAAATTTTGTTGTATGATAAATTATCTTGGTAGTTATTGCGGTAATTAGTGCGGTAATTATTGTGATAAACTATTGTTATTTTGAGACCATTTTCAAGTTTCATTTATTGATTAGTTGATTAATAACGTATTGCGACGGCATTAGTTCCGCGTTTTCTCACTTGGCCAGTTCCGCTCGACAGTCAGCCACGTCGTAGCGAATAGAACCAAAAATAAATGTAGCTTTTGCTGCAGCAGACAAAGTGCAATGTTGGACTGCACAAGAACTCAGTGAATTGGTAACTACTATTAAGGCTGCGTGTTGCTTCTCATTATTGAATAAATCAAAGACACTGCAGAATTTACTGCATCACGAGGCAGCTAGAGACCTGCCGCCCTCAGACATGCAGAGTTCTCTTTTAATATAGCAACATCTTAACCTGCGTGGTTCACTGAGCAGCCCGAAGCTTTTCCTCTACATTATGCAACAACTGTCTGACTACGCCGGATCTAGTAACATATTTATAACATGGAAAAAATTAAAGAAGCTGTCACATTAGCAGGAAGTAGTGGGTTGCTGTTGTTTCTAGTCAGCTAAACACAAATTGTGCAAGTGGTCTTAGGAGCAAAATTATTTGCAGCACCTTGTTTTTAAAGCAGCTGACCCAAACAAACAGGAGCAAACTCTTTAAAATCAGCCTGTACCTGAATCAAACATTCATTTAACATCTTCTAACCAATTCCAATTTACCTAACAACAGTACACTCTGCTAGTTGGATTTTAATGTTGTTTTTGTTCATTAAAATGTAGCTCAGACGGGCTTATGGTCAAAATATACCATGGTCTATCACTGAAAGAGGTTGCAGAGAATAAGCCAACTCGTCTTTAATTTCTATGCAGAAGTTGTACCCACTGTTGCTTTCTGCATATTAAAAAAATATTTTTATCACAATAGGAAGAGAAAATAATCAGGGAGGAGATATTGGAAAAGAGACTAGCAGAAGGTCTTCTCAGTTAAAGAGGTATTACACCTTGATGAGAAAAAGAGAAGGAAAAGGAAGATTAGGTGCAGCAATTTCAAATATTTTGGTAAAAATTAAGCTTAAAAAATTTTGCAGCCATTACTGCAACTTTTTTTTCTGATAAAGGCTGTAAAATCTGTAATTTTAGACTGCAACAATAAAATAAAATAAAATAAAAAACAACAAAAAAAAGCATTGCAACACCTTCGAGAGACTGTAATATATCCAATCTTTCTGTTATCTCTTCAAAGTTTTTCTCCCTCTTGTTTCCTCAGAGCTTCAATGAAATGCAGACATTTTTTCAAGCATTGTTTCTTTTTAAGTAGCTTCCTACAACTATGTTCTCCCTCTAACTTGATTTTAAACACATCACTGATGGTGAAATTAACAATCCTTGAGTCTTAGAGCCTCCACCGAAAAGTGTTGGTTTTGTGACCCAGTTGCTCTAACATTGTACATTTCATCGATTGGGAAAATGAATGGATTGGTTTAGTTTCTGAATAGCTGCTCATCATTAAGCAGAGTCAGTTAAGCAGAAATGTGTCTGATTTAAGTGGATAGCCGGATTCTTGGTTTATCATTATTGATGACATAGCTGAGTTAACTCGTGTAATCATGTTTTAGATGGGTGGGATCATCCCTGATGCTTTTCCCCCCCCTTTTTGTACCTCTTCCAAAAAAAACGTTACCCCTATCTATCTTCTCTCTTTACCTCATTTCATATCTTTTTGCCCCAACCGTTGAGTGAAGCACATTCCTTGGCCCCATCTGGTACCAGCATGGGATGTTTGGCTTGGCATACCCCAACTTGTTCCAGCACAGCGCTTTCATGAAACAGTCAGGAGGAAGCATTCTGTGGTGTACCGCGCCAGCACTGATGGTCAGGAATGTTGTTATGTCCTCAGTCACTCCATCAGCCCAGTTGGTGAAATTCATACACTATGTATCCGTTTATCACTTTATAGATGGTGAAACTAAAATGACAAGGGAAGTAAAGTTTTGTTTGACATGAAGCCAGGGTTTTATTACCTGTGTCAAATTCAAAATCATTATAAGTGTCAATCCTTTTTCCATTTTTGACGGATTTTCTAAAACGTACTATACATTTTAAAAACAAGCATCTTTGTATAGTTCTGCATCTTGCATCTTAAAGGTATTTAAGTATTGCACATCGTTACTTTGTTGGGTCTTCTGAAGCAAAGTCAAAGTTAAAAACCATCACAAAATCCTTGATGTAACTGGCACAAGCCTGTCGCAACAATCAGTAAATCAATTAATCTCACCATAAATGAAATCAAGCTCGATAATTTCCATTTACATGAATGTGTTTTGTGTCTCTCCCTTTTTCTACCTAAGACTGGATGAAAAAAGCTTCAGTCTGGTTCTTTGGTTTCAACTAGTCTCTTTCTTGAAGGTCAATTTTGTTTGCAGAGACTTTCATGTCCATTTTTTTTTGTTGTTTGTTCACTTTGGATATTTAAAATGTTTTTAAAATATATATTTTTCCCCCAGACTCAATTTCCCCCCCAAATATGTATTTTTTGTCTGCAGCAAATAACACGTCCCTCACAAGAAGAGAAGTCGGAAGACAAGAACGAAGAGGACAAAGCTGAGAAGTCTGAGAGAAAAGAGGACGAGGAAAAGAAGGACGAGGAAGAGAAAGATGAAAAGGAGGATTCTCGGTGAGTTGAATAAGATGACTGATGTTTCTTTAGCTGCCATAGTTAAAGGTTCCCCCTATCTGTGCTTCTGCTACATTTTAAGCTGCATCACTAATACTGAAATAGCAAACTTTTCCTCTCTTAGAAATAGCAAACTTTTCCACCCTCCACACTGAAAGGGTGTTGCAATTAGCAATATCTGATATCTGATCAGGTGCAGTGCATTCACTACAAAAGAAAAGCATTGTATTGAATTTTTTTTAAGCTGAAATTTGGGGATGCACCAATATGAAAATTTGGGCCAATATTAATATTGTTGTTATGATCAATATTTACTGATATTGGATATATTTTTCTAGTCTTTCGACACTGAAAAAACAACCACATTGCTGACGTTGCTTTTCTGCTGCAGTTGAACTCCCCATATTGCTGCGCCGCTTCACTATCCCTCCCCTTTCCAGAAACAAGATGGAATTAAATATTGGTCCAGTTTTACTTATCGGACCAATAACAATATCTTAAAAAATCACAAACGTCAACAATCACGCATCCATACTGACAATTGCTCACTTTACATCACCATTCATTTAAATCAAACCATAGCGACCAGGTGCAAGGTAATGCTTTGCTTTTCTTCAGCCTGGCTCATCTCAGAGTCAGTTCAGGTGTGGTTGTAATGTCAGACAGCTTTGTTAGGTACTACCGTTCTTCTCTTACCTTGACTTAAATTGTTCTAAATCATTTTCAGTGAAGAAATAATCTAGTGTGTCACTGATCAGCTATTTCCTTCCATCTTTTTAAATGGAAAAACTCCGCATTTCACTTCAGCCTTCAGTTTGTCACTGAAATCAAGCTAGATAATTTCCATTTATATGAGTCTAAAAAATAAAGTAGAGGAACTCTCAATCTAACTTGTTGAGTGACGACAAAAAATAAAAAAATGTTCCCTATATAACATCCATGATATGTTCTAACAAGCCAGCAGATGTCTGACTTGTTGATGGATCTGTTTAGGGTTTGCTATCGAAAAGTTTTAATATGCTTTTCTTGTATTCAGTAAGCGGCGAAAAAAGCAGACTACAAGAAGAGCCTGTTATTTCTTCGTCATCAGGGTATAGATATTTGCTGCTGCAGCAGCTAAAAGCTGTGTTTATCCCCCTGTCCAAAAACCACAGGGAGATTGGCAAGGACAAAGACAAGTGTGACGGTGGGGAGGACGAGGACGGAAAGGAGCAAAACACGCCGCGTGGCAGGAAGACTGCCAACAGCCAGGGCCGCCGCAATAGAAGGATCACCACACGCTCCATGGCCAATGAGGCTGCATCCGTCGCAGCCGAGGACACGCCTCCTCCCGCCTCTGAGCCCGCCCTGCCAGATCCTCCACAGCTCCCTAAATCTGATCAAGCGCAGAAGGGAATGAAGGAGCCCGCAAAATCCCTCACTCCGGTAGCAGCAGATGCTAATAAAGGTGAAAACTCTCACTTTACCCGCTAAAAAAACAAAAACATTTGTGCCTCCAGCTCCCACTGCACTCTGTTGGATTCTTTTACTAATTAGGTTTATTTTGCATGATGCATGATCTGAATATTAATCGTTTTAGCTTAGCGATTCCACATTCTACGAGCCATGGAGAAGACAGAAAACATGTGGAAGAAAATAGTCTTATCACTGTGTGACTAACACTGCCCAACTCTGTTAGCATACAATCACCATCGTGAAACAGTGGTGGCAGCATCATGGTGTGAAGCTAGGAAAATGGAAAGATAGTTAAATGCTGCAACAAGTTTGAGGAAGTTTGATTCAGAAATATTTTTATTTTCATCAAAGGGAAATTAAATGTTGTTGCAACTTATGCCACCAACGCTGTGGGCAGGGAGGATCTGCAGTAGCAGTCAGTCTTACAATGAATCTGAAGAGGCCTCTGACTGAAGACTTCTGTGTTTATCACAACATGCTGACAGTTAAATTTCCAGACAATGTTCCATAATAACATGTCTTGGATGACACTATTATGTTGTTAACACTGTAAATACAACTAATTTCCTTTTGCTGCTCCTCTTTAAATCTCTGTATGTTTAAAGATGGTGAAGGTTGATGGGTGAGATTGAACTTTTTCCTTCGATGTACACATCTATGGAATCTTCTTTCCAACTCCTCTGTTATTTGAGGTTGTAGTTCAGGTATTATTTGAGATGCTAATCAGCATTTCCCAGATTCAAAAAGAAAACTTTGTTGCTATGGTTGCAGATCATAGCAACTGTCCGAAAGTAATAAAATTGAAAGCGAAAACCCTTCCAGATGCACAGCATTCATAATCAGAGGGAATAATTGTCAACATGCAGTGTCTCAAGCAAAGAACACAATTGGTACCAAAGTCTGCAAAAAGAACAAATCAGAACTAACATAGCAGAGCTTCTTTGACCATGAGGGGCTCATACAAAGCAGAAACTCCAGAAGATACAGGTGGAGGCCTCAGCAATCGCCTGGATCAATGACTTCCTGACAGACACAGCGCAGTTTATGAGACTGAAGGATTGTGTCCAAACAGGAAGTCAGCAGCCCAGGAGTACCTCAGGGGACTGTACTTTAACAACTCCTTTTCTCTCTGCACACCTCCAATTTCTAGCACAAGTCATCAGCAGAAATACTCAAATGACTCTGCAGTCGCCGGCTGAAGTCCAGATCTAAAGCCAATTAATAATTAATAGGCAAAACTTAAACATTTATGTTCCTAGTTTCTCCTCTTTCTGACTTGAGTTTAAGCTCTTTTGCACAGAAGAACAAAGAAAATGTTCTTCCTATAGATATAAAAATCTTACTAGCAGCCTTAATTCCAAAAAATAGAAAGTTATACAAAATATTTCGTCCTTGCAATACAAATGGGTGCCTGTTTTTGTTGGTCTGTCGCAACAAAATCCCCTACGTAATTGATTTCAAATAAGTATTCAGAACGTGACAAAATCTGAAGAAGATTTCAGGGAGATATTTATGATGCAACAGACTGTATTTGCTCGCTCTGTTGTAACCTTTTCTATTTCTTAGAACTATGTTGCCTTGGTTTTACAGTGTAGCTGTGGGTCAGTGTTGCCTAGTTGAGGGCTTGCCAGGCAAGTTAAACAAGCTGCCGATTCAGTGGTGGGGGGGGGAACGACGGTGGCGTGAGTTTATGTTGATGGTCTGTATTTACATTGCACTCGTCTTCATTCACAAGGTGGTGCGAATGGGTGGGTGATGGGACTGCTGACCTATTCCTAATCTCAAGGGGACATCTGCAGCTATTTTGGTCCAAATGTTTATACGTCCTCATTGGGGCGCCCTGGAATAGAGCGGGCTAGAGTTCCCTTGTTCCCCTCCGCTCTCACCGTCCACTTCTGTGAATTTTAGCTTGAACTGCGCAGCCAAGGAGAGCAAAGGAGGAGTGTGTGTCGAACACACGGCGTCACAGTCAGAGCGGTGGGAGGGTTCGGGTCCCGACGGCTCGATTTGCCCGTTCGTCTCCATCCAAGGCCATTTCCCAAAGAGGAAGGCCGGCAGCTCTCGGTTCCTCCGGTGTCTGACGCTGTGTCAGCTGACCAGGGCGGCCCCTCCCCTCCCTTGTGGATCAGAGAGGACGAGAGAGAGAGGGAGTGGGAGGGTGAAAGGAGGCGAGTAAGTGAGGGAGCAGGTCTCAGCAGTCCTGAATGTAAACAGATTATTAGATTAGTGGCCATGAGAAGAAGGTGGCTGAAGAGAAGACAGTCTCTCTCTCTTTTTCTCTCTCGCTGTCTGTTCATCTCCCTCACTCTTTCACTTTCTGTCGGTTTTTTTTTTCCCCCTCCTCCTCTCCGGGAGTGCTAATGGATCTGCATCTTGTCCTTTTGTGATTTAGCTGGCGCTGGTGAAAGCGGAGAAACTTCTCGCTGGACCGAGGAGGAGATGGAGGTTGCCAAAAAAGGTAATGTTTGATTCATTTCTCCCCTTTCTCTACTATCCCTTCCCTTCTGCAGCCGCTCACTCGGCGGCAGGTCTTCTGCTGTTTATGGTCAACTCGGTAGTTCTTATGAATAATAGATATTTCATCAACCTATCTGTTTCTTGCATGCACTTTATTTTTTATCAGGATTTTTTTTTTCTTTTCTTCCTCCTTAGCTTTTTTGCTTCACTCGCTTCTCAGAAGTGATCAATCATTGAAGGAGCTACAGAGCAGTACATTTAGATCAACTAACAGTTACTTTTACCTTGCGAGTATCTGGGTAGTTAATGTGAGACTGCACTATTATAATCATTTTTGGGTCACATTTCAGTTAAATATTCTCCTTCTTCACTTTACCCTTCACTTTCTTCAGGGTTTGCAAGCATGTACAAGGTGTGAAAGGTGCTTAATTTCTGTATAAAGTCCTCGAAAGTATTTGATATTCAAACTGCACAGTTTTGTAAGAAAGCGCAATCTAACGCTTGCTTAAAATTTGGTAGGCGTCATTTACAGTTGAAACCAGATATTTCAAGATTATAAAAAGACACATGCCCATTTTTTCCTCAATGCGTGAAGTTAAATCACAACAAACTTTTTTTTTTTAAGGTCGGTTAGGATTTCCAAAATTATGTCTATTTGCTAAACCACAGAAAACTGGCCATGAATTCTTTTATTGAGATTTTTTTTGTAACTTTCTCAAACCAGTCAGGCTTATAAACTGTGTGAGGGAGACAACCCAAAACCTAAAATTCTGCTGTACTTTAGTTTGCATTGTCTTTCTAATTCTAATGTCTTGTCTAGAATACTATGACAAAACAGTGTTAACAGTAATAAATAATGTTATATAATGTTGAACTGAAACTGTATTTTTTTTAGTTCATTTGTGTCGTTTGAAAACATGTTGAAAACGCTTGATTTTTACTGTGGGAAAATCGTATGAACTCTTCTTCTTGGTACTTAAAGCAGATTTCTATTAATTATTTATTATTGTTGTTAATTATTATTATTTAATTTCCCTCTGGGATTAAAGTATTTTTGAATTGAATTGAATTTCTAAATCCTAGTGGCTTTTAGGCTGGGAGTGAATAAAGGGATTAATGCAGATTAATTAAAACGTTCTTGGCTCGATAGATATTTTTTTGCCCCCTTTTGCAAAAATGCATCTTGCTTTATATCTTCTCAGGCATTCAGATCTGTCTGCTGGATTAGTGTAGCCAGTCACATGGCAAGGCCTGGTTCAGAAATGGTTTTTAAGCCTCCACACATGGCTGCTCAGAAAATCAGTTTCCTCTCTTGGTTAGAGAACGTACTCATCTGTGAGGCGTAGTAATGCAGGATAAGATATTTTACCTTGTGTTGTTTCATATAAAAACAACTCTTGGAGTGATTTTGTGCGGACCGCAGTTTAAGAAATGTTGTAGACCAGGATAGGCAGTGGATAGAAATGTGCACTTGTTTTTGTCTGTGGCAGATTTCTTACAACTAAAAATTGAACACATTAGTTACATCTACATATTCATCCTTTAGCGAGCACATTTTTTTTGCTTTTATTTTAATTTGAGAGTGAACAGGACCACAAACTTTCAGTGATTCTTACTCAAAAGCAGACATGTGTGCACCTTTGCATGAAACGTTTTCAAAGAAGAGTGCCCCATATCCTGTTTGTATTGCTGAGGATAGACAGACGTTTTTCTAGGCCTGAATAATTGAAAACTAACCTAAAATATGTGAGGATATTGTTTGTGTTTTGGACCTAGAATGATTTTCAAATCACTTTTCTGCAGAAGTCAGACATTTACATCCACAGTTTTGGTTTATAGTGGGTTAAAAAAACAACTCTGCAAAATTAATTCAGAATTTTTATTAAAAAGTAAAACATTTTGGGGCTATTTCACAATTTCAGACCATGTTGCAAAAGTTGATGAAAAGGATTCCCCAGTGATTATCTTGTAACTCGTGTCTGTTTTATTGGAAAATATCACAAATGTTTTGGTGATGCTTATTATTGAACAAAGGGTTTTCTGTCAGTTACCTTTTTCTACCGTCAGTGGGATTATTATAATTGGTGATCAGGCTGAGCTACCAGTTTCAAGACAAAATCTCTTTAACATGAAAAAAGCTGCCTTGTTGAAGAGAATAGTAATATTTAGACATGCAGGACATTTTGTGAAAGAAACATCAAGTATTTGAATGTTTCCTGAAGATTGCGTACATTACATCTAAGGCTGAAACGATTCCTCGAGTGATTCGAGTCCCTCGATTATTAAAATTCCTCTAGGAAAATTTATCTGCCTCGAAGCTTCGTTAAATTATATTTTATTATTTAGCACATCGTGTTCCGGCCGGGTTAATACTTGCGTTGTACAGCGCTTTCACTTCCGCCTGAGTTGTTGACGAAAGCTAAGTGTTAGCAGCATAGCGTCTGGTTTTCAAGTTCGGCCTGGGAAGATTTGATTGATTTGATGATCGTGTCTGGGTCTTTGTCGTTTTTCGGGGGACCAATAAACAGCCTTAAAATGACTGGCGCAATGCCTGGAGTACGGCAGCTTTTCTCCTCCTGGAGCTGCTGCCTGGTGGCGGTTCAGAGCGAACAGTGGGGAAGAGCGCTGCAGGTGTATTTATACAGGTGAGCGGATAGACTGAACACTGCGGGCGGCTGCGCATTAGATGTGTAGCTTTACGGATGAACCGGAAAATTTATTTCATATCATCTCAGTCTCAACAAATGTGTGGCGGAGCTCATCGTGGCGGCACATAGCTGGTAGATGTGTCTGTGTGTGACGAACGAAGGTGTCAAGTCCCGTCGCTAACATAAACACAAACGCTATAAATGACACGGCAAGGTGAGAGTTCATCTATTAAATTGACTGAAGATGAATGCATAAACAAACAGCTGGAGTATAGACATTTTTTATAAGCGTATTTGTCGAGCCTGCCTCTTTATTATTGAATTTAATATAATTTCAGATTGTTGTATAACTTTTCTTCGGGTTAACTTGGAAAGTGAGCTTTTATTGTTACAAATTAATTTTCTAAACTACAAAAAAGTTATTGTTAGGGAAGCTCAACTGTGAAAAATTGGATTGATGTTGATATGCGATAGTAATACTGCTCTTATGTTAGATTTACCAATGTTTTACTTTATTTTTTTTATCCTGATTACTCAGTTAATCGTAAGAGTAACCAATAGATTACTCGATTGCTAAAATATCCGTATACACAAGTCCTAATTACATCGCTGTTAGCCATAGATAATCTTAAAGGACGTTGGTGCATATATGTTTTAGGTAGCATTCACTAGTCTCTTGACAATGCCCTCATTCCATCATCTAATTGGAACAGTTTTGGTGTTTTGTGATAATTTGTTAAGCTGCCAGCATCTTTCATCTAAGTAGGGCTGGCAGGGAGAGCTGGTCACCATGGGTTACAGATTTTCAAAGAGAGACACCCTAATGTCAAAGGTAAATGGCCATCTGCCAAGTTCACTGCAGCTTGCTGAGCAGTTTCTAAAGTTTGTCGAGCTCAGAGCTGATTAGATACTGAGTCGACTGACAGAATGATAGGATTTTTATACTTATTTTAGGTCTGGCTTTCAGAGTTTTGGTGTAACAAAACATCATTGAGGTTTTTACAGTTGCGTTTAAATTAAATAGCATAAAAAGATAGTAAAGAAAATTTCAGATAAGAAAAAAAACTTTACTTTACCGATATGAGTCATTTAAAATGATTGAAACGGTGTCCCAGTCAGATACAGCCATAAACTTAATACCATGGATATGCTTAACAATATGGATAATAGCTTAACAACTTCTGTTTCTAAATATATGACTGGATATATGTACACAGGGTGGGCCATAAGTTTCCATACATAGAAAAAATAAACATTTTACATTGGACAACCGTTTTTATTTTTGCTGCACGTCTTGGACCACTTCGAGGTTGATCTGCAACATTTCCAGTTTTCTTAAACTTACAAATAAGTTTTGCCACAGTGTCGTGTGTGATGTTCGTTCCATGTTTTCTGTTAAAGTTTCGTGCAACCATGCGAGTGCTTCCCGGTCCAGCCATATAATTTCAATTCTTTGCTCTTTTGTTTAACGCATCTTCTTGGGTATCTGAAATATAAAAGAAATATACATTTCACATTTTCCTATGTATGGAAACTTATGGCCCACCCTGTAGATCCTGTAAACTCTTAACTTGTTTTTATGTGTAGCAGTTTGCTAAAGTGTTAGGCTAACATTAGCATGTTTGCTCTCTGTTTTTAGGCGACTTGTTAGTCATATATTTTAGTACGTTTCCAGTTAACTGTGTGCAGACACAGCTATTTTCCTGCTTTTTAAACATAGTAGATTTAAAAAAATAAATTTTCCATTCAAATTGTAACTACAGTAGACCAACCGGCATTGGGAGTCGAGTTTACTCCAAGAAAAAGAAGTGCCTTGATACTTGAGAACGGATCATAACGTCACTAATATAGAGCATATTGTTGCGTTTTTCACACCGCATCAGACTGTATGAACCACATTTCAAATCGTCCTTGTGCTTTCTGTCCCAGGGCTCGTTGAACATGGCAGAAACTGGACAGCCATCGCCAAAATGGTGGGCACCAAAAGCGAGGCGCAGTGCAAGAACTTCTATTTCAATTACAAGAGGCGCCACAACCTGGACAACCTGCTCCAGCAGCACAAGAAGGTAAACTTCCAGCTTTCTGCTTCCTGTCAAGGTCTGCTGTCTCGGGAGCGTGCAACATGTGTATGCAAGGTGGTAATCTCGGTCTGTTTCCCAGGATACTCGCAGAGCTCGCGCTGATACGTCTCAAGGGGAAGGCCAAGCCACGGCATCACCTGATGATGACGAGGACAATGCAGATGACAGTGAAGGTCAGACAGAAGAAGCGTGTGTTCTGTTTCACACACACACGCACACATTTATGTTCCCACACTCTTTCCTTCCTGTTTATCAGAGGTCCAAGTCCAAGGGCAGTTGGAATAAAAGCTGCACATGTGCACACACATTTGGTTTTGGCTACATTTCCAGTTCCTGTTTTTGGGTTACCCAGCTTGAGTTCAGTCTGTTTAAAGTAATAATATTTTGGGAATTTTTATGAATATAAACAAAACTGAAGTATTTGAAAATAATGAATGTATAATAATTGGGTTTTTTTGGGGAATAACATGTAGTTATTGACCAAGGGATGTATTAAACCTCCATCAGTTGGTATCATCAGTTAATACACAATTATGCATTAAACTACCTGTTATTGGTGTGCAATTTGCGTTAGCAAAAAATTTTTTCGGTGCATGGGTTACCAAAACAAGCTCCAGCATAGGGGCCCACATCGTTGCAAATCTGTCCATGACTGTCACATGAAAGTTTTACTTAATTCTGTGATCTCAGGAAGTTGAGGCTACCGCTAACTAGCTGCGTGTATACCCTTTCTAGCTAGTTTTTTTTTACATGTAAATTTACTGCCATTTAACTAGACAATGTTTGACTTCACCACTGACTCACTTTGATTGTAAACCCATTCGATGCTTTGTGTATTCTTCTACTTGTTATTATTATTAAAGGCTTGATGCTATTAAGGGTGTAGAGATCCATATACAGTGTGAGAAACAAACAACTGTCAAGAGCAGACATAGGACATAGGAATGTGAAAGTGTTCTTGTAAACACTAGGATATTGAGCTAAGCTGGAACTCTAACTTTAATTCATCTACTGATATCACTATGGCAACAGCTGCAGCAGTGGAGAACATGCAAGCTGATAATGGCAGGCGGATCTGCATGTTTCATCTCGTTTGATGTGTTGTGTATTTTGATGGTTTGTGTTTGGTTTGTGAAAGTATAAAAAGGGTTTATGTTATTTATCTGTAACATTTGAAGCCTTTACCCAAATCCTTGACATATTCTTCTTTTCCCTTAGTTGGTGATAACAGCTCTGATACAGAGAGCGCACCTTCACCCTCTCAGCACGACTCCTCAAAATCAGTCGACTCAAAGAGACCGGAGAGCACGGCAGGCGAAGCTCCAGGTGCAGACCAGGACAAAGGTCAAGCCAGCAATGGAAAGTCTGTAGAGCCTTCATATGGGGAGCTTCGCGTCAAGGAAGAGAAGAGCCCAGAGAGCGAGAGCGGATCCCAGGAAGAAAAAGTCAAGCTTTCTTCCTTCCATGGCCCCGTGCATCCCAAAACCGAACCTCAGGATGTGGACATGAAGACCGGGGAGGTTCAAGTCAAGGTGGAGCCCGAGATCAAGGAGAAGGGCGAAAAGGGAGAGCTGGGCGAACGGCAGAGGGAGCTCCACTCGGACAATGACTCGAGCGCCACCTGCAGTGCTGATGAAGACGTGGAGGCCGAGCCTGATCGGCAGAGGTGAGCCTCCGAAACATCTTTATACTTGCAATATAACTGCTCTGTAACACAATTACCTATTTTATTTGGCTATTTCTGCAGAATATACCCCATGGAAAAACCATCGTTGCTCAGCCCTCCGGGAACAGTGTTCATGCCCTCGCCCAAGCAAGCCCAGCTCAACATCCAGCAGCTGCAGCACAGGGCAGCTGCCATCCCTCCTATGGTTAGTTTCAGCTTGATTTATTTACACTGGCAAAGATGAAGGCAGCTGTAACGCAGGGGAAACTTCACTTCTGTCAACTCTCTCATTTTTGAACTAGATGTACCCAGTCCTCAGCGAATGAGGTGGTCCAATTCAACTGTTTGAGATGAAGAAATGGTTTATTAAACCTTTGTTTAAAAAGTTAACGTAAATGAATTTGTTTAAAATTAAGGCCTTAATATTTCTTACGTTCACTAGAGAACATGTAAGTTGGCCTTAGAAAAGTTACTTGCAGGTCTTATATTTCATGATGGCAGTAGCTTGACTATGGCAGTCAAGTCCGTAAATATCTCATGGGATATTTTCTAAATGTGAATTGACATCTTCAGTCCCTGCGCTCTGTGACTCAAGGCGATAGAGGTCTACCAGTAAGAAGCTGCTAATGTTTGATAGCTTTGCTTGTTATCTCCTTGCTATCTAACAAGCCATTAGCAGCTAGCGTATGGCTCTCTTTTTAGCCACTTAGCTAACTAAATGACCTTATGCCATTTTTATTATCTGAGAAGCTCAAGCTTTTTTTATTTCTTTTGTACATCACTGTTGTGATATAAGTCTTAAATTTTATTCATGACAGTATCAAATTTGAGTTGGTGAAACATGCATTAACCCCGTACTTTCAATTACTTAATGTATCTGTGTCCATTTTTCTTCTGTGTTGTGTCCTGAATCGATTTCTCCTGCTGCATTAATCCAGGTGCCTGGTTCGTACGGTCCTGGCGGCATTCCCATCAGCGGTTTAACCATGCTGCAGCACCAGATCAAAGCAGCGCATGATTCGGCTCACCAGGAGGAGAAGCAGCGGCAGGATCAGGGCGACCTGGAGCGGAGACCCCGCTTCAACACTCGCAGCCCTTCTGTACTGGACAGAGACGGTACGAGAAGAGCTGGTCTTTAGTTGCTGTGCACCTGTTGTGTTGCTGAAGGCCTGATTGTTGTTGTGGAGTCTCCTAGGAGACAAACAGGGTTTCTGTGCGGTCTGGATTGGTGTGGAAAAACAAAACATGGAAAATTATTCCTGATTGCATCTATATGTTTATGTCCTGTTTATCTTCTTCCAATAATCTGTTCTCTCATCTATCTATCATTTCAACAGTTTGCCCTTACATTCATTCGTCCACCTTCTGTCAGTCGTTGTCCCATCATCTCTCTATGTTTGGACTTATTCTATCAGTCATCTCTTGTCCTTTTTATCCACCATTTGCAGATCCTGTATTTAAAGCCTGATTTCTGTAGAAACATTTTTTGTAAATTAATAGTAATCTGCTATTTTTAATGTTGTTAATCGAATCAACTTAATCATGGACATTTGCCTTGGAAATATTGTTGGAACCCCAGAGGGGCAGCAGGTTCTGCCGTCATGCATGTCAGCAGAGAGAATTTACCAGATCCTGTTTACAACATGACTAAACCGATCTGGAGTCTGTGGCGGCGATCCTCCTGATGTGACTCCGGTTGGGAGCGGAAGGCTTTGTTCTCCTGGGTGGTCAGACGTGGTTTAGTCACGGAGTGCGAGAGAGCCGTGACATCATGTGCTTGACTCTGAAAAGCTTTTAGCACCCCGAAGCCAAAGTGCTGCGAGGAGCGGAGCAGTCGGTGAGCCGCCGAGCTTTGACAGCTACATGGCACAGACGTTTTAGCAGGTGTGTGTCCAGGTGGGAGAGTGGGGTTATTTACACAGGTCCATCCGTTCTGGGTCAGCATTATGGCCATTAGTCTCTCTAATGAGAGACTCTCCCTGTGGGGCTGAGCGAGGCTTTACTTTAACCTGACCCCCGTGTCCTCGTTTCCTCCTCTTTCTGAGAGCTTCCAGGTAAAAGAATCGCACATCTTCACCTTATTTTGCTGGTCGATTCTGTTTCTGTCTGCCTGCCTGCTGTTTTGTCTTTTCATTTCTGCTACAAGGTGTTTGAGGCCTTTAGATTCCACTTTCTCTAAACTTATTAATCTGTTGTTTGGGACTGCAGCTAACAAGTATTTTAGTAATAGATTATTCTGGTAATTAATTTTTTTCAGTTAACCACTTAAGCCTTTTTTACACAAAATTAGAAATACATTTAAAGATTCAAATAAACAATCCAGTTTCATTTTTAAATAAGAAAATGATATCACGTAAACTTTATGTTTAGTGCCTCCAAAACGTTTTTTTTTTTTTAAATATTGCATATTTAGTTTTTACTGTAGAATTGTTTTAGCAAAATGAGAAAACATGACATTTGTGGCCACCATTGGAAGAAGTCTGACCTCCTGTGCTCTAAACAAGTCTTCTTGAATTTCCTCTATTTAATAAACTCTATACAAGATGCATTTGAACTTCGTTTAACTGGGAACATGAACATATTTACCGTCTCTGGCAGGGATAATGACTCCATTCATGACTTTATTCTGTAGGGTTTTGTATGTAGTCTTTGCTTATGTTTCACTTTAAGATGAATAGTTAAATTGTCCTCCTGGCAGCACTGGTCACCTCTGAGATCCAAATGACGTGTGAAGGTTATTCTTTCATTGCCGCATGAATATGTGTGGTTTAGCTCTATGAAATCTGTTGTGACTAAGACAGTGTAAAGTAAGAGCTGCTTTAGTTGCACTAGCTAAGAATTAAACATAAATGTTTCACCAAAAGAGTCGAACTTGCTAGAAGGAAAATAACATTTTGTTGATTGAAATTAAAATAATTAGAGCTTCACCAATCTGAAGTTTGCGCCAATTACCAAGCTTAACCACAACAAGCCTTATAGAGTCTAAAGGTATTCATAGTCCACGCAGATTTAGGTCTAAAGTAATATTATAAGTTTATCAGCCTATTTTCTCTGGCTAGAAATGGTGAAGTTGGAGTTCCCCAAACAGAATCTGGTGGAGAATCCTAAGGGAGTTAAAGATTAAGGTGATGGTATGGAGGTTTTCCAAGCTCAAAGACTTTTGAGTTCATCTGCAAAGACGGAAACATGCATAAAGCTGGTCAGCAATGATGAGAAGCATTTTATTGCTGCAGTGCCAACAATGGCTTTTCATAACTAACCAGGGCTGACACAATTAATCGGATTAATTGTGATTAATCAATTATTGAAATAATGGTCAACTAGTTTAGACTCAAAGGTCATTTGCTGAAAGAGCAACACATTCAGAGAAGTAATTAGGCCAAAACTGTACTAGGAATACAGCTTTGTATTCCTTGTACACATTTTTAGCTTCACCTGGTTGAAATTCTATTAGGAAAAATCTACTGCCCAGTTATTAAACGGTTTGCCCAAAAATTAATCAACAGATTAGCTCTACATTGTATTGATGCCAACTCTGCAGAAAGGGCTGAGCGTTTCTCATGTTGACATTAGAAGTAAGCTGCAGAAGCATCCTTTGCCGCAATTGATTAAGAGTCTACTAAAAGAATGCTGTTATTGCATTTTAGTCTATGAAATATTTATTTTCTATTTTAAAAATGAATCAAATGATTTTATGCATATTTTTTAATGTATTTATAATGTAAATTAAGCTTAAATGGTAAGATAAAAGTCTGCAGAAGTTACCTAATTTTAAAAATACCATTACTTGATAAATCGTCAAAATAATAGAGTAATAATAGAATGATCTATTACTAAAATCATCATTATTTGCAGCCTTATTCGCAGTCTGGCTTTGATAAAATTAAAATTAAAACTGCCGTTTTTCTTAAATATTTTTGTTAGTGTTTTTTTTATGATCCTGTCAGTATAGATGCCGGTGGGATCTCCAATCAGAAATAACTTCTTGCATTAATGAAAATAAGTTAAAATCTATTCCTGGCAATGGTACAAAAATAATTTTACCACTAAGTCTTTGACTCATGAATTGGGGTCAGAATAAATCCAATGTGATTTAGGCTTTTCTGTGTCAATATTCCGATTTCTCTCGATTTTGTGTCTGTTTGTCATGATGTTCTCTCTGCAGCCGCTGACAGCCTGTTGGTTACGAACCGTCTCCCTGGAGCAGGGCTTTATAAATCTGTTATAGAGGGACTTGTTTTCTCATTCGTCCCCTTTTGAACTGACAGGATTATAATGTCTGTGACCATCAGAGGAACTCTTCCAGCCGTTTGCATTTTTTATTTTGCAGAGAGCAGAACATGAGGTGCTCTCCCCTGCAGCGAGGCCGCTCGGTCTGCGCTGCTGTGGATCTGTGGTTTGTTATGAACTATTCTGTCTGCTCCACTTTCCCGTGGTACATTAAAGGAGACAGGGAGCATGGGCCAAAGTTACCTCTGTCTGAAGAGAGGCCATTAAACGTCAAGGCTTACCTCACCACTCAAGAGTGCTATCAGAAGGCTTTGAGGGGAAATGAGGGCTTTTGGAGCTAAGATGCTGAGAAAGACTTATAGAATTTCCCTTGTAGGGTGGACAAGTATGAAGTTTGATTTATTAATCTGGTTTTTCTTTTATCAGTCTGTCAATCTATTTAACCATTTATCTGTTTTCCCTTCCATCCGTAAATAGTTCTGTTCGTTTTGTCCATCCGCTGTAGAAACTTGTGTAGTTTTAAAAACAAGTAAAAACAACTCCTTAATATTAAGTCTAGAAGAGTATGGAATATTGCAATGAGAAATGTTTACAAACCAGAACTGGGTGATTAATTGATTATTAATTTTTTTTGTTTTGAAGTTTTAATTTTTTGGAGAATCTGGAACTTTTTCACCGTTGCACTTTTTGGGTTTTCATAGTTAACTGATGTCAGCACGCCATCTTGGTGGCCATCTTGTTTGACAAACCTGTTTAGAGCTTCTGTTTATTTGGAACTTGAATTCAGATCAACTCTACGACAACATATTTTTTAATTACGAGATTAGTTGTAACATTTAATTTTCATTTTGGATCAATTAAAGTATTTTTCAATTTAAATTAAATTAGAATAAAATTACAAGCATTCCGAACTCCCCCACAAAAAATAACAAAAGATTAATTAACCAAACTTTTTTCTTGTAATTTTAAGATGTTCTTCTGGTAAAATTGCGTGTTTTATTTTGCAAATATTATGACTTTATTCTCGTAATTAAACAAAAAATCTCATAGCATCATCCTAATACTCCGTTACACAACTCACATAAGTGAGTTTTTGAAAATGTTTTCTGTCATTTCTAAACTAATTTCTAGAAAAGAAAGTGAGAAAAACAAAGCGTTTAAAATCAAACCTGGTATGACAAAAGACTTAGTTTTTATGCAACATCGCCCAGCTCTGTGATGAACACCATAAAAATTCTCTAATCAGTCATTAATCAGAGTTTGTCGTCTTTTGTGTCATTTCCCTTCCAGTCCTCCACCCCAACCCCACCCAGCTGGTCCAGAGCATGAACGACGGAGTCCGTCTGCCGTTCAACAGGCACAGTCGACCTCCCAACATTCCTTCTCCTCCTCCTCTCATTCCAACTAACAAGCCCACAGACAAGCCCTCCTTCATCCAGGGCGGCTCCATCTCCCAGGTAAGACACCCGGGTCTCTCCAAGTTGCTGATATTCTCCGTCTTCATGTTAAAATCTAATTCTCTAACAGGTTTCACATGGACGGTTCCGTTTAAATTGGAAAATCTGGGTTTGTTTACCTCAGCGCGACCCACTCGTCCTTTTCAAATCCAATTTTATTTGCGCATTTGTTCTACTTATGATTAGAACCGTAATTGATGCTCCACTAATACAATATCCTTGTTGTATTAGCGTCCTCGGTTGGTTTTTCACCACATGAGGTAGTCGACAGCGTAACATAATCAGTGCATCAGGAGTTAAAAGATGATCGGTATCACTTGACACCACTTTATTATTCTGTTAGCCGCAGTGACCTGAACACGAGATGAACTGTTTGTCCTGTTTCTTATCCAGGGAACTCCTGGCACATATTTGCCCTCTCATGCCATCTACGGGCCAGAGGGGACGAAGAGCTCTGGAGGATCCATCTCTCTGGGGCTGCCACGGCAGATGGACCCCAACAAGCCCGGTAGGTCCAACGTTTGGCACATGACTACACAAACACACCAACATTGAAACCAAAAAATCACAAGATTATCTCTTCAAACTAACATCAGACTCAGATGAGATTATGTTTTAAAAATTAATTGTGATGAATCGATGATTAACATAATCGTCAATCGGTTTGATAATCGATTAATCGTTAACTTGACTATAAAGACTAAAAAAAAGGGCTATTTGCTGAAAGGCAGCTTACTCACAGCAGTAATTAATCTACAACTGTACAAAAATTACACCTATTTTTTATCAGACGGATTTAAACAGCATAAAACAATAAGTGAGGAAACTTTGAATTCAGGTTGAACTGGATCTGTGTTTTTTTTTTTGTTTGTTTTTTGCATTAGGTGAATCTGGTTCAAATGGTAACCAGATTCCATTTGATCCAACTAACTTGGATCAAATGGATCCAAATTAGTCAAGATGACAAAAACAAAAAAGTCCCTTCAATCGCACTTCAAAAATCGGATACCAAATTTAGCATTACCCAGTTTCATGATTGGTAGAATCTGTAGACAGTAAGACCCGGCTGATGTTCGAGTAGATAGGTTTATATTTTCTTCCCAGATGTTCGGAAAGTTTTAAAAAGTGTGGCAGAAGCAATCAAATCTGGGAAAAATAGGGACATAGGAACCCTGTTTTCATATGGTGGAAATATTCTTCCATCATAGTTTGAGTACTTGTTCTGCGTCTGTCATCAGATGTCATATGACTTGTTAAATTTTCCACTTGAACTCTTCTTCTGTCCCGCCCAGCAGGAGCTGTGGTGTCCTCCATCCAGGACGGCAGAGGCAACCCGGCAAAGGTTGGTGAAGGCCTGGCTTTCAGAGGATCCATCACTCAGGTAATCAATTATTAAACAAATTATTTACACTTTATTGGTTCCACTGTGTGTGTTGGTATCCATTGAAGTAACTTTGTTTTGCTGTCAACGACACAGGGCACTCCCGCTCTGTCCCAGCCTAGCATAGCTGCTGACCTCCTGAAGGGCACAATCACAAAGCTGGCTACAGAGGACCTGGGCAGCCCAGATAAAGCCCGGGGGGAGCAGCTAGCTAAAGTCATTTATGAAGGCAAAAGTGGCCATATCATCTCCTATGATGGTATGTAGATTTATTACTGTTGAAGTGCCTATTACCTGCAAGCTTTAAAGCTGGATTTCTTTGTTTCCAATAGGTTTAAAGAATCCCAGGGAAAACACCAGAAGCCCCAGAACAGGTCATGACCTGAAACGCACCCATGACATGATGGAGAGTCCCATGGGAAGAGCACACCATGGCAGGGAGGGCGCTCCATTCGAGGGTACTCTTCGTGTGTCACCGACTTTACCACTTCACTTTGGAAAAACACAATTTGTCGTGTTGCAACCGCAAACTTCAAGGCATTTCATTGGGATTTCATGTGACAGACAAACACAAGATAGCACATAATGGCAACTTGAAAGGAAAATTATGAATGTCTTTTTAAAACATTGCAAATTAAATTCTATAAATTGTGGCTTTCAGACCCCTTTAATCTGTTATCCATAAAAAGTGAAACAAATGATCTGCACAGACCCACCACTCAGGGGAACATGTCCGAAATCTCTCCAGGTCAGACCTTTCCCAAATCCAGTTTATGTATAAAGCAATTCTCCCCCACCCCAAAAAAAAGAGTAAGTTTGCCCAAAGTGCTGCACAAAAATAAGACAAATGAAGACAAAGTGGTCACATAAAACGGATATTTTAATTCTCATAAAATAGAAAAGAAAGACTGTCAAATCAAACTGGAACAAATGCTAGACAGGATGGCTTCCACTTATATGATGCACTACGTAGTACTAGTACAGGACATAAAATCCCAGTAAAATACACTGAGGCTCATGGCTGTAATGTAAGAAAGTGTAAGGGGTATTAATAGTGTGTGTCCTGGTTTGTATTTTTTGTTTCATGAGTGATATTTTCTTTCATTCCAGGTCTGATCAGTAGGGCTTTACCTAGAGAAGGGCATCCTGGCGACTCCAAGGAAAGAGCGCTGATCCCTGGATCCATTATGCAAGGTGGATGCCTGGAAAGCTTTCCACATTTGTAGTTTGCTGTGTCAAAAACAAAGCAAGGCTGGAGTAATTTTTATTTATTTATCCATTTTTCTTTTAGGGACACCGAGAACTACTGCTGACGTGTATGAGGATGCGGTGAAATACGGGAAGCTGATAAAAACAGAAAGCCCGCCTATCCGAACATTCGAAGAGGCCATCGGCAAAGGCAAGCCCTACGAAGGAGTTAACACCATCAAAGAGAGGGGGCGCTCCATTCACGAAATCCCCAGACAGGACCAACCTGGACAGGACATGTGCAAGACTCCTGACCTGCCGGACAGGAGGGTGATAGAGGGATCCATGTCTCAGGTTTGTGGACAAAATTAACCCTTTATTGATGACTGATGTCCAGAGGGGCCATTTGCAGCCCTTAAACAGATTATTTTTAGCCCCAGACTGCAATTCAAGAATGATACAAGGCTTTTTATTTTTAATTAAGGCAAAATTATCACAAATTAAAATCTTACAATAGAAAATATTGGCTACAACACAAAGTATTATATTTGTATCTACATTTTAGCCTCATTCTGTAGGATTTTTATGCTCCTTTGGTGGAGATTTTTGCATTTATTCTGTAAATTTAACACTTCAAGACTCCATAATTTATATTTTTATATATCTCTATATAGCCAGGATTATTGCTTTCTTACTTTTACTCAAAAGTAAACGCTGCTGCAGCCAAATCTGCATCTCATTCATTTACTAAAATTGGCTGAATCCTATAAGCATTTTCAAAGAAATGGTGACCTAAATGCTGTTTTTGGAGATCAGAATTGACCAAATCTTTTTCTTTTCTTTTTTTTTCAGTCAAGATATTAAAAATTTGGAAAAACTGGATGCCTTTCTTTTAGTGAGGCAAGCCTTCAGAACCTTTTTTCAGTTTTGGATCTGCAATAATTTACACATTTCCCAACAAAAATATTTATTTATTTTTATAAAATCAAAGTTCTGCAGCTTAATGTTTTGTTGAGAAGAAAAAAAAATTTTTTTTTCACCTGCAAGTCTTTTTAACTTGACAATTTTGACCCATGTGACAAAAGTTTGGACACCCCTGTTTAAGATAACCTATTTGAGTTATAGCTGAAACAATTGATCAGGTTAATTGTGATTAATCGATTATTGAATATCAACTAGTTTAGTAATTGGTTAGTTGTTAACTATAGTTTATAGATTCAAAAAACATCCATTGCAGACCAGGAACAACATATTCAGAGTATCAATTACCCAAAACTGTACAAAATACATTTTGCATTTAAGATAAAAACACTTTTATCTGGAAATATGTTTTAGCCAAAGCTCCTCAATTGGCCTAGTTTTAGCTTCAGCTGGTGCTAAAGGAATCCTCTGTCATTGCACTTCAGGCAATAAAATGTTTATTTTCTTATTTAAAAAGGGAATTGAATTATTTGTTTATTTGCATTGTTTAATGTATTTGTAATATTGTA
Organism: Xiphophorus maculatus; assembly: GCF_002775205.1. Classification (NCBI taxonomy): domain Eukaryota; kingdom Metazoa; phylum Chordata; class Actinopteri; order Cyprinodontiformes; family Poeciliidae; genus Xiphophorus; species Xiphophorus maculatus. Next base: position 24,957,993 of record NC_036453.1, on the reverse strand, counting down.
TAAAAAAGGCTGTAGTGATTAAATGAAAAATCTGTAGAATGTGCCATTTTTTTATCCAATTAATTGATTACTAAAACAATCAATACTTACAGCCCTGAATTGAATTGAACTACTGAACTACTTAATCACTGGTATTCTAGCTTATAGAGATGCACCTGTCATGCAGTAAATCCTTAAAAGCACCATGTAAATAGAAATATTTTCTCCTCTCTGCAACAGAGTTACTCCATGGGCCAGCCGACCATCAAACACAACGTCAAGTCCCTCATCACCAGCCCCAGCAAGCTTCCCCACAGCATGCCCCAGCTGGAGGCCATGGAGCGACCCAAGTACGAGGAGAGCAAGGCGGTGCGGCACTCTGTGGTCAACAGCACGGCCTCCGTCCTGCGCTCCACTCACCAGGAGGCCGGGAAATCCCAGCACAGCCCCAGCATGTATGAGGACGCCAGTGCTCGCAGGACCCCCGTCAACTACAGCACCAATCCCGTCTCCAGAGGATCCCCCATGCTGGGACGGGGCTCAGAGGGTAAGTCCCATAAAGGTTTTAGGGGCAAAGAGTTTTGTTTACTCATGCTTTGTGTATTTAGTAGGAGTGGGAATTGTTTACTGTTTCACAAGTTTTGGGGCCACGATTCGATTCAAAATCAATTTTCGAGTTAAAAGCGATTATTCATAATGATTTCTGCTTTAATCTGTCGGTATGCAAGGGATCCTCATGTTGTGCTCCAGTCTGAGTAGGTAGGTTGACGAGTGGAGATGTTAACGTGTCACATTAAATATTAATCCAAGATTCACATATTTACGTTGTTCCTGAAGTGTAAAGTCTTCATTTTACAAAGCTTGTACACGGTGAAGCTCATGTCAAACCAGTGACATGCGGTCAGAGGACACAGGGGAGGCTTTGCCTTACCTGTCATCATGGAAAAATACACTGCTCAAAAAATAAAGGGAACACTTAAACAGGTGTTTAACACTTAAAGTGTTCCCTTTATTTTTTTGAGCAGTATAATATATAATAATAAGATAATTTATATTGCTATTTTCACCCTGTAGTTTGTACTATAAAGTACCTATTTTTCATTTAGCTTAACCAATTCTGATTTTTTTTTTTTTTTTTTCCAAAATCGCTGGATTTTTGCATTTTCGCATAAAATCAACTCATTCTGGATCATTTGTTTGTCTTTAAGGGGGCATGAGTTCTGCCAAATCCGCCACACATGACAGAAAGAGTGCCATGACCCCGACGCAGAGGGACAGCATCCCATCCAAATCGCCTGTGTCGGTGGGCGACCCCGTGGCCTCCCACAGCCCGTTCGACCCCCACCACCGGCCTTTGGTTCCCGGAGAGGTGTATCAGACCCACCTGCCCCCACACCTGGATCCCACCCTGGCCTTCCGCCACAGAGGCCTCGATCCTGGTACGGTGTTTTTAAACCGTTCTCACTTTTTTTTTTTTTTTTACTTCAGTTATAAATAGCTGTCAAAAGCAGATCAGGTTGCCTAATTCATAGGCATCCGGTCAACAGGATCTCTTTCAGTGATTGACGTCAGCAACAGCGATGAGTATTAGTGAGCCGTCTGTTCATATTCATTCATCTGTTTTTGTTTTTTGGGGGTTTTTTTGTTCTTTGTGTCCTGTAGCGTTCATGTTTCCCCGGCAACCCTCACCAACCGGCTACCACAACACCTACCAGCTGTATACCATGGAGAACACTCGGCAGACCATCCTCAACGATTACATCACGTCGCAGCAGATGCAAGTTATCCCTCGGCCCGACATGGCCAGAGGGCTGTCGCCGCGGGAACAACCCGTCGCCATCCCGTACCCGCCGCCTCCTCGAGGTAAGTCTCATCTGCCACAGAAGGCAGGGGGCTGTAGTATGCAGACTGTGTGCTTGTGAAGTAGTGGCTACCTTTTGCAGACGCCCAGAAGCAAATGACCTTTTTCTTCCTTTTTAATACAAATTGACAAATTCAGCCGATTTGCTCTTTTAAATTGGGGCTGCGACTCATTTGGCTCTTACTCAACTTATCGAGTGTGGTCATCAAAATCTCACATTTGCTGAGTGGTTGCTTCTTACAAGTTGACCACTATTCCACTCCGTGCAGCCCTGTTACTCACTCATCAAGCGGGATTTGGGATGAAGGTGATGGGTTACAGCCAAGTGTCTACATACATTCAGAAATTGATGGATCGATTCTTGTTGTTCACCATTGGCCCTTTGCTTCTGTCTGTAAAAGGGATTATTGATCTAACCCAGATGCCTCCAACTATCCTGTTGCCTCACCCTGGGGGAACAGGTACTCCCACTTTGGAACGCGCCTACCTCTCTGGAGCTCAGCCCCCTTTCCCTCCTAGGCCTTTCAACTCAACTTCCATATCGCCAGGTGAGGACCCCTCCCAATCCTACACCCTGTTTTTCCCTTATCTCTACTGCCACCAACTCTGTGTTCCCCCTCGCACTCTTGGGGCGAGTCTCGACGGCTCAGAGAGGTTTAGGGTTACCGCAGTAACCGCTGGGATCGGTCTCATATGCAACTGCCAAGGTGTTCTGATAGAATGTTTAGATTTTGATCGGAAGTTCTGGAAGACTTCAATGCAGTGAACCCTCGTTTTTCGCAGGGATTAGGTTCCAAAAGGAACCCGTGATAGGCGAAATCCATGAAGTAGTTACCTTTATTTTTTTACAATTATTATACAGCATAATTAAATACTCTACATTGAAACCAAAGAACAAAAACTGTTTTTCAGGCCTAAGTAATTTTTTAACAAATAGAACGCTTTCTTACAAATAACTACAGTAAAATAATCATTTTAGTCATCAATTCGAGGTACAGTAGGAGAAATTGTGACTCGCGTATTTCACTGTTCCTCTGACTGTGACGCTGCGGCCTGACTCCGCTCTCTAGTGTCTTTTTCTTCTTTAGCCTGTGGTGCAGGTGTGTTTTTTTGAGAAGAACATAGTTATCGGTATTTGTTGTTGCTCTTTTTTCTTCTGGGCAAAAATATTTGCCAAAATTTGCCAAGCTGTATATTGAAATACCGTAATGTTATTGGTACACAGGTAGAGAAGAAGCGCGGAGACTGTTTAGCCAATCAGGACGCAGAATACAATGCACGGTGAAAAAAAAAACTGCACAAAAAACTCCGCGAAGCAGCGAGACCGTGAAAGGTGAACCGCGTTATAGCGAGGGTTCACTGTATTTTCCATATGGCTGAGGCAATTAATCACGATTAATCGATTATTGAAATAATCGTCTGCTAATTTAGTAATTGATTAATCGTTAACCGGAGTATACAGACTCAACAAAAAAGAAGCCATTTGGTGAAAAAATATATACATTTTTGCATTTAAGATAAAAACACCTTTGTCTGAAAATAGGTTATTCAGATTTACTTAAGGAATGCAATGGTGTTACATTTTAGACAATAAAATGTTTATTTTCTTATTTTAAAAAGACACTGGATTTTTTTAAAATTTGTATCAGTTAATATATTTCTAAAACTGTATAAGAAATGTTTATGTGGCTAAGTAAAATACCTGTAGAATGTGCCTTTTTTAAAAATTAAATCGGTTAATCCTCAGAATTATCGGTACATTAATCAATTACTAAAATAATTGTTAGTTTCCACTCTAATTCTTCATGTTTCTGGATTATTTCTGTCCAAATTCTGCTTTCACCCAAATGTGTAGATTCAGTGGAAATCACTAAGATGATCTGACTTCACAGCTTCATTTTAGATTTAAAATTTCTTCAGTTTATTTATGATTACTAGCTTGTTTAACTTGCTTCTGTTTTCAGAAAAAAACCAGTTATAATCTTCTTCTTGTGACAACATTTAAAGTACCTGAACTTTCTAATAACAACTACATACCAACCGCATCCCGATGTGCACGGTCTGTTTTACTGAGCTGTAACACCAAATGTGCTTGTGTGTTTGTGTGTGTGCTGTGCCTTGGAAAAGTATTCACACCTGGGAAAATTTTCCACATTCAGTCACATTATAACCACAGACCTCATGTTTTTTATTGGTAGTTTATGTTTTAGACCAACACAAAGCATCTGTCTGTGATTTGGAAGGAAAGTGTTGCATGTTTCTGTGTGCAAATTGCATCTAAAATGTGTTTTTCATTTCTATTCACTTTGTAGACCCACCTTTTACCGCAGTGAAAGCGGCAAGTGTTTTGTGGAATGCCAAGATCTAGGACTGAACTTTGACTGGGCCATTCTAGCACAAGACCAATCTTTGGTCTGAATCATGGCTGTGTGTTTAGGGTTGTTCTCCACCTCAGTCTCACGTCTTCTGCAGCCTCCAGCGGGTTTTCTTCCAAGGTGGCTCTGTGTTTAGCTCCACTCCATCTTACTATCAGCTCTGACTAGCCGTTCTGTTACTACTGAAGAAAAAGAAAGTATCCACACAGCATGATGCTGCCTATAAAGGTCTGCACAGAACAGCTGTGTTTAGGATTTGATTAAATTGCACTCAGGTGGACTCTATTTAAATGTTCACAGGTCAATGTTCACCCAGTCCCCCGGTGCAGTGGACCAGTATTTAAACCATGACTTCAATCTGATGCATCATACACCATGCCAGGGGTGTGATGATGTCATGCAGGTATAACGTTTAACGTTTTGCGTGCATGTTGTTGTCCCTGTTCTGCTCAGGCCATCCAGTCCACCTTGCTGCTAATGCAGAGAGGGAGAGGGAGCAGCAGGAGAAGGAAAGGGAAAAGGAAAGGGAGCAACAGAGGGAGAGGGAACGGGAGATCAGAGAGCGGGAGCGCACTAATGAATACATGCGTGGAGGTGAGCTGCTTAGCAAGTCACGGCTCAGTGAGTAGTTTCTGAAGCAAAGCTGCAACGTTTGCCCTTTCTGCATCATTCAGGCGCCCTGGAGCAGCCGGGCCGGCCAGGGAGCCGAGGTTATCTGCATTCCCCTTCTCCGTCGCTCCGGACCCAGGATGTGGTCGTTCAGCAGCGGCCGAGCATCTTCCAGGGAAAAAGTGTCATTACCTCACTAATGTAAGCTCATAAAATTTGTAAATTCTTAAGACAGGGTTTGTATGGGTGCTTGAAATCCTTAAGAAATGCTTGAATTGCAGTCAGGTGCTTTTGAAAGGTTTTGGAAAGTGCTTGGCTTCTGTATGAAGACCTTGAAAGTCCAATGTTTCATTAAAAGCCTAAATTTGGAAAATCTTATTTACAGCTAAAACCAGGTATTTTTTTCAGTCACTGTCTGAAGTAAAATCAGACTAAACTTCTCTTGTTTTAGGTCAGTTAGATATTCCAAAATTATTTCTATTTTCTAAATGCCAGAAAACTTATCAAGAGCTTTTTTTTTTTTTTTAGATTTTCATTGTATAATATTTTTAAGCATTTCATTTGAGAAGGGATATTATTTATCTTAAGATTTGTTTGGATTGTTTCAGTGTAATGAATATTTATTACTCCCTAATGGCTCAATGATTTATTGATCTGTGTAATTAAAATAAAGGTTGACTTATTTTTTTATATGTTAAGCAATTTTACTGAAATTGGGGGATTTTAAAAAAATTCGTTAAATTAGTTCTCAAACCAGACAGGGGAATTCAGTCTATGAGAGAGACTTTTCAAAACATCAAGTTTAATTTTATTTTAGTTTACCTAGAATGTAGAAAATTATCACAAGACATTATTGTTAACAGTAATAAATGAAATTAATAACATGATAATAATTAGGTGAAGGTGTCTCCTAAGTGCTGTGCTGGAAAAGTTTGAAAGTTTTACCATAAATTTACATTAAATATACCTAAAATACTTGAATTTTATTTTAGTATGAACCCTTCTGAAAGAACTTACCAACTCCAAACATTAATACACGTTAAAGGTATTAAATCATCAATAGTTTTGTTTTAATATTGTAAAAATAAAGCCTCAAACATACCATTAATTTAAAGTTTCATATTTTCTATTATTTTTTTTGATCTGCAACGATGTAAAATACCGTGAGAAGTCGTCAAGTTTCCACTATGCCAGTCAAGCTGTACCCCCAACATGCTTTGCAAATTATTTAGATAAAAAACAACCTTTTATGTTATGTTATTTCCTCTTAGACCCCACCCGCCTGTGGTTACATCAGCGTCCCAGAGCAGCTCACGCTACAGCACAGCGGCCGACGCTCTGGCTGCGCTGGTGGACGCCGCGGCCTTAGTGGACGTCACCAAGGTCAAGGAGAGCAAACACGAGCGGGACGATGAAATGTCTTCATCGGCCGCGTCGCGGCGGGGGCCGATCCTCTCGGAGCAGCAGCAGGAAGCAGACAGGCGGTCCTTGCACTCGCCGTATAACGCCATGTCTCTGCCGGGCGGAAAGCCGCATCCGGCTTATGCCGAGGGCGTCGGGGGGAAGGAGAAGGGTCCTCAGACAAAGTCCCGCATCGAAGAGGAGCTTCGGACTCACGGAAAGACGACTATCACCGCCGCCAACTTTATCGACGTCATCATAACACGGCAGATAGCTTCAGACAAAGAGTCGCGGGAGCGAGGCTCTCAGAGCTCCGACTCTTCAAGCAGCTGTGAGTGCCTTTAATGAGGATGGTCACACACCCTTAAGAATTTTTAAAATCATGTATCCAACATTAAAGCTTTATAGCTGCAGTATATAAATTTCTTTAAAAAATGTTTTTAAAAAATTGTTAAAACTGTCTCCATGTCATGACAGTTTGTTATGAGACAGATAATCTGTGAAAAGATTGATATCGTCCACCTCCACTTTGAGATATCATTGCCATCTGAAGAAATGCACCTGACCAGAAACAACCAATCAGAGCCAGGAGGAGGGTCTTAGCGCTGTCATGTACTGGCACCTCAATGTATGTCCTAATGACAGAAAAACAACTTACCATTAAAGGAAAACCATTTATTCTCTGTCATCAGTGGTCATGATAACTAGCCTGAGCATTCACAACAGGCTATGAAAGCAGCAGCGGCGTAGTAGAGAGAAAGGAGGGCGGAGGAAAGTGATAAGAAGCGCCACATGGATGGTGATCAACAGCGCCAAGACCCTCCTCCTCTAACTCTGATTGGTTGTTTCTAGATAGCACTGGGAGAAGGCAGAGGAGTTTTTTTCCCCCACAGATTCTGTCTCATACCAAACTGTGACACCTGAGAGACAGTTTCAACAAATATGTAAAAAAATATATTTTCATAAAAGTTACATTCTGCACCTTTTACAATGTCTTAAATTCATTTAAAAATAGGTTGGCTTTAAATACATTAATTACAGGTTTCAAATTGTGTCTTGACAGAACTATTAAATCTATATACATATATATATATACATCCATCCATCCATCCATCTTCTTCCGCTTATCCGAGGTCGGGTCGCGGGGGTAGCAGCTTCAGAAGGGAGGCCCAGACTTCCCTCTCCCCAGCCACTTCTTCTAGCTCCTCCGGGGGAATCCCGAGGCGTTCCCAGGCCAGCCGAGAGACATAGTCCCTCCAGCGTGTCCTGGGTCTTCCCCGGGGCCTCCTCCCGGTGGGACGTGCCCGGAACACCTCACCAGGGAGGCGTCCAGGAGGCATCCTGACCAGATGCCCGAGCCACCTCAACTGGCTCCTCTCGATGTGAAGGAGCAGCGGCTCTACTCTGAGTCCCTCCCGGATGACTGAGCTTCTCACCCTATCTCTAAGGGAGAGCCCAGCCACCCTACGGAGAAAACCCATTTCGGCCGCTTGTATCCGCGATCTCGTTCTTTCGGTCATGACCCAAAGCTCATGACCATAGATGAGGGTGGGAACGTAGATCGACCGGTAAATCGAGAGCTTCGCTTTTTGGCTCAGCTCTCTCTTCACCACGACGGACCGGTACAGCGCCCGCTTGACAGCAGACGCTGCGCCAATCCGCCTGTCGATCTCCCGCTCCCTTCTTCCCCCATTCGTGAACAAGATCCCGAGATACTTAAACTCCTCCACTTGGGGCAGGACACCCCCCCTGACCCGGAGGAGGCACACTACCCTTTTCCGGCTCAAGACCATGGCCTCGGATTTGGAGGCACTGATCCCCATCCCGGCCGCTTCACACTCGGCTGCGAACCGCTCCAGCGAGAGCTGCAGATCACGATCTGATGAAGCCAAAAGGACCACATCGTCTGCGAAAAGCAGAGATGAGATCCTAAGGCCACCAAATCGGACCCCCTCAACACCTTGGTTGCGCCTAGAAATTCTGTCCATGAAAGTGATGAACAGAATCGGTGACAAAGGGCAGCCCTGGCGGAGTCCAACTCTCACCGGAAACGAGCCCGACTTACTGCCGGCAATGCGGACCAGACTCTGACACCGGTCATATATATATATATGTATATATATATATATTTTTTTTTTCTCTCTCTGAACCTTTCTGTTAAGCAAAGGTTTGAGTCACATTAGGACATCTAGCTGACTTTTTTGTTTCTATCGAGGGTTAATTCAAATTTATCAGCAGTTAAATGGACGAAGTTTGTACATTTCTGTGGAGATACATTTCTTATATTCCACTCATGATGGTCTTAAAAAGGTCTTGAGTGAATGATACCTGAATAAACTCTGTTAATTGAGATAACTTTAAATTCAAACATTAAGTCCACAAACATATCTCCTTTAGAATCCAATCTTCCCCTCCCTTTTATGTTCTTGTATGAAACGTAATTTCTTTTTTTGTTTATCCATGTTTACATTGCAGTGTCATCTAGTCGGTATGATAACTCTGCAGGAGGAGCCATTGAGGTTATAAGTCCTGCTAGTTCCCCAGTCCAGCCCCAGCAGGACAAAGCAGAAGATGGACAACAACAAGCAGCAGGTGTGAAGGCGATAAGTCTGAGAATGTCTCACCTTTTGCAAAGATAATATAAATATTTTATGGGAGATTCAGTAGTGAGGGCTTTGTGGAGCAAACCTTTATGTGGTAGACTTAGCGTCCTGTTATTCCAAACCAAGTTATTTTAGTCGCCTCCCTGCAGACGTGAAGCAGAAACTCATTTCCTGGATCTTGCTAACTCTTTTCTGCTTCATCATTTCATCATCACTATTTTAATTAGACGTTCCTGTTTCTGGTCACTCTTGCAGTTGCCATGCGGACCTACGACATGGGCCGGTACCGATCGTCTGCAGAGCCGCCGCAGCCCCCCTCCTCCCAGGCAGACAGCTACTCACAGGTCCCCAAAACCCACAGAGTCATGACCTTGGCAGACCATATTTCGGTAAGGGACAATTTTGTTGATTGTTTTGCAAACAAAAATATAATCCAGGTATTCAATTCAAAACTACAAAAATGAAAATGTGTGCCATCTAGTGGACAAGATTTTAGTTGTATTTTTGGGCATTTGGTGTACTGTCTATGATTTATTGTCACAATTTATTATTGTGACAATTTAAAGCACGCACATTTATATCCTGCTCTGATATTCCTAGCTCGCACTTAGTTTACCAGATAAAGTCTTTGAGCAACTGGATATTGTTTCATAATGTCAACCTGTTTTGTTTGTGTGTCTTTCCCGGAAACCCAGCATATAATTACCCAAGACTTCGCCAGGAATCAAGACCCCCCGGTCTCTTCGTCAGCACCCACCACATTCCAGACCTCCATCCCACCGGTGTCCTCTTCGGGTCGGGTCAAAGCCCCGAGCCGCTACAGTCCTGAGAACCAGCCTCCACACCACCAGAGACCCTCCAGTCGGGTTTCTCCAGAGAACGCCCCTGACAAATCCAGGGCCAGGTATGCAGAGTGAATACGCAGGACGGATTTCTACTCCTACAGAATGTCTAAGATATGTTTTTTCTGCATTCAGACCCGGCAAGTCTCCGGACCGAGGAGGCAGGCAGATGGAGAACTATGAACCCATCTCTCCCCCACAGGGGTACCAAGGCATGGACAAACAGGAGGCGGGTGGGCCTCCGCCCCAAAGGCGGGACACTGACAACTCTGAGATCAGGTATGCAATTAGCACCTTTTATGTGAGATATTTTTAACTCACTCTTAACAATTACAGGCTTCATACAAAGAGTAAAATTGTCGGAACAGATCACGACTTCTTCTAGAGAAATGAGTGGGGGAAAAAAACGCATAGACAAATTTCTGAAAATATCCTTTTGTTTTGCTTTAGAAGGAACATTTGATGGTACTGGCTTGACACGTACCGTATTTTCCGCACTATAAGGCGCACCGCATTATAAGGCGCACCTTCAATAAATGGCCTATTTTAAAACTTTTTTCATATATAAGGCGCACCGCATTATAAGGCGCATAGAATAGACGCTACAGTAGAGGCCGGGGTTACGTTATGCATCCATTAGATGGAACTGCGCTAAAGGGAATGTCAACAAAATAGTCAGATAGGTCAGTCAAACTTTAATAGATTACAAACCAGCGTTCTGAAAACTCTGTTCATTCCCAAAATGAATGCTGTTTTATTATTTTCCCCGAGGTAAAGTAAGTGACGTGGTATTTTTGTGACACAGTTTATCTTTTAACAACAGCAAGGTATAACATGTAGTGGAGGGGAACTTTTCCTCGATTCAATAAACACGTAAAAAACAGTCTGATATTGTTACAATAAATCAGACGTATATATATATATACGTCTGATTATATATATTATATATATATATATATATATCACAATATATATCCACTTCCGCACCATTGATTTGTTCATGTTAAATTCTCTCGCTGCTGCTCTATTCCTGTGTTCAACTGCGTGACTGATCGCCTTGAGCTTAAACTCTGCGTCGTAAGCGTGTCTCTTAATAGGAGCCATTTTGGGGTCTTTACACAAAACCCAGCGTGCACCGCGCGCTTCTTCTTCTACGGGGGAAAATGAAGTCGGCGGCTGCTTACCGTAGTTGCGAGACCTGTTGTGGCTCAATATTGGTCCGTATATAAGGCGCACCGGATTATAAGGCGCACTCTTGGCTTTTGAGAAAATTGAAGCTTTTTAGGTGCGCCTTATAGTGCGGAAAATACGGTAGCTTGAAGTAATTTCTAGTTTCTTTTTTAAATTCTCACAGATGAACTGTTTCCTGTATCTGTAGTTGTTTTCTCTATGGAGCTGAAACTTTGTAGACTCCACTACAAAAACACAACATCTTGCCACTTATTTTTGGTCTAGTTTGTTTTCCAAATATGTTAGTACCCTTGAAATAAGAAAAACTAGCTTAACAGTAATTTTTCAGCATGATGTAGGAGCTCGTTTAACATAACATAACAAGACATTTTTCCCATGTTACATGTAAAATACTCTGCTAGTAAAACAAGTACTTTTTCATCACGTTTAAGGAATTATTGACTTGCTGAAAATATACATTTAAATGATTTTAGACTTTTGATGTGTACTAAGATATTCGCACGAGAAACTAGACAAAAATACTTGGTAAGATTTTGTATTTTTGCAGTGTCGTTGCCTCAGCTGATCTCTTCCCGCCTCCATGCTGTTCTAGGAGCGACTCACGGTCCCCAGGGAGTGTCAGCTACCTGCCTGCTTTCTTCACCAAACTGGAGAGCACTTCGCCCATGGTTAAATCCAAGAAGCAGGAAATCTTTCGTAAGTTGAACTCCACCTCTGGTGTTGGGGATTCTGACGTTGGTAAGTGGGTCTTCTCTTATCTTTTGTGTTTAAACTAAATAATTCTCTCTAGTTCTTCTCTCTCATTGTTCATGTCATAGTCTTATTTCCTGCTTGTGTTTGTTTTCATAATTTTTCTATCATATTGTAGGAAATGCTCAGCCTGGGACAGAGATTTTCAACCTGCCTGCTGTTACCAGCTCCAGTAAGCCAAAACAAAATTCCAGAAGATCAGATACCTTCATTCTAGTTTCCATTTCCTTTCTCACTGCAGATTTGTTGTGTTGTAAACTGCAGGCAGCATCAACCTAAGGAATCAGTCGTTCAACGACCCGGCCAGTAACTTGGGCCTGGAGGACATCATCCGCAAGGCTTTAATGGGCAACTTGGAAGAGAGGCAGGAGGAGCACCAGGGAGGAGGAGGAGCTGTTGTCATGAACAACGCATCCGGCACGGGCGGCGATACCCGACAGGAGGCCAGCCTGTCTCCCAGTATGGGTAGGTCAAAAGCAGGAAAATTAACTCCACCATCTGAGACACAGTGATATTTATTAGTAACCCAGGTAAAGGTGTGTGAAAACTCTTAAAATGAAACCATTCCTCTGTCTGTAGGCTCCAGATTTGTGATTTGTTGCTTTTTGGAGAAACAGCATTCAGTTTTATGTTCCACTAATCTGGAATAAACTACAAGAAAACTGCAAACCTGTTGAAACATTGACTTCCTTTAAATAAAGGCTAAAAACTCACCTAATTAGAGTTGCCTTTGACTCACAATAATTGAAATATTGATCAATATATTTGATGTATATTTACCTGGTGATTTTGATTTTAGAAAATGCAAAGTCTCTGGCTTGTTTCATAATTGGTGCCTGTGTGTTTTTCTGATGTAAAGCACTTTGAACTGTCTTATTGCTGAAATGTGCTAAACAAACAGGCCAGTAGACCAGTACTATGTTGACAATAGCATAATAATGTAAGTTTGCCACAAAATTTTAATGTAGTAAAGAACATTTAACACTGCAAGATGTTTTAAATATCCAAAACAAAACAAAAACAATACATAAAAACCACACAACCAAAACCATAAATAAAATTATGAATTATGATTATGAAGTCTCTGTAAACACAATTTCCTTTAAAAATATTAATCCTCAGAATGAAAATTATCAAGCTCATTTTAATTAATTAATTGCTTATTGTGACAGATTTGTAAACAAACTTGACTTTCTGTGTGATAATCAGCACATTTGAAAAGCAAATTTGATAATTCAATAAAGTTCTGGGTTGGATCTTTCTAAAGTTTGCAATTTGATATACTCCTGCTATAAAAGAAGAATTTCATTTAAGGATTTCTGCGTCTCTATCTATACTACAAACATGCTGCTGATTTATAAATAGCCGCCTGTTTGAATCCGCAGGGAAACAGAAGCAGGGCAAAGCAAACAGCCGGAAGTCCAAGTCACCTAACCTGGGTCAGGCCTACTCAGGAGGGGAGCGTCCGTCGTCAGTCCACTCTGACGGGGAATACCACAGACAAACCCAAGCACAGTGGACCTGGGAGGAGCGACCCCCGTCCACAGGTGAGCTGCTCATTTGTCTGAGAACATGATTACTGGTAAAATGAAACTTGAGGCTCCCACATACTTCATCTGAAGTCATGTGGCTCTGGACCGTTCGTATTCGCACTCACCTCCTAATACAACCATCCCTCCTCCCTCCCTGCATCTGTTTTGCTTTTACGAAGTGGCCATGGCGCTAAAGCCACACTCCGTGGACGACGACGTTGCAATTTTCATCCAGGAGTTTTTAGTCTTACTAATACAGTTACTCATTTAGGGAAGAACCGTGCAAATGTACGTAATTCCTCATCGCTTCAAATGAACCTTGCTCAATAGGTTTATTGCTCAATGCGGATATAAAAACCAGTTGATCTCTGCAACAAACATTGCAACAAACTTCTGACCAATCACACAACATTTTGCACAAGAGCTTCGTCAAAACAGTTCAACACGAGCCTGGTGTTAGCCACAGATGCACTCGATTTCTGTCGTGCATTTACATGATTTCTGGTCAAATGAAGCTTAAGGCTTATTGAAAAAAGCTTTAATTTTGTGAATATAAAATTAAGGCCTTAATTTTTTTTGATTCAATAAAATAATGTAAGTTGGCCTTCAACACATTAATCAAAGGTCTTAAATTTTGCTGTGACAAGACTAATCTCTTATTTTCATATATAAATGTGATTGTTGCCTCATTATGCATTTCCATAGGAAATGAATGGAGAGGGAGCAACGTCACCTCATGTGTGCCAACCCCTTTAAGTGTATATTTGTTTTTTCGTCACTGGGTCAGGGCTGTTGCCTACACATACAAAGCTAGGTGCAGTCTGTGCAAAAACACAAATAAGCTTGGTACAAAGGCTGTAGATGGCAATCCAATATATTTATAGTTGTTGCATTAAAAAGGTAAATAAAAATTTCTTAAATTTGACTCACTAAGACCTGCAGATTCCCTAAATAAGCGCCGATTTCGGTGCTTCGGATGAAGTGCATAGGGGGCGTTTAGACCAGTTTGTCTCATTCTTCTTCTCCCTTATTTAAGGTCCGATGCCGTTTCCTTACAACCCACTGACCCTGATGAGCACACCCCCCACGTCCATGGCCTCAGCCTCGATACAGAGCCAGCAGCATCAGCAGCAGCAGCAGCAGCAGCAGCAGCAGCAGCCGCCCCCAGCCAGAGGGCAGCAGCGAGTGTGGCAGTCTCTGCTGTCAGAGCAGTACGAGACCCTGTCTGACAGCGACGACTGAACCCGAAACCCGCCGAAGTCCCGGTTACCAGGGAAACGGCCTATGCTTCAGGCGGATCTGTCCACACCCGTCTCCCGGAACTAACCTCACTCTTTTTGCGAGTGAGGAGCGGATGAGGTGGTGTCATGTTTATTTTTTTTTTTTCTACTTTTTTTTTTTCTTTGTTGTTTTTGGTGCTATGGCGCCCCCTGGCGGTGAGCTTGGAGCAGCAAGCAACAGGCAGGGTTCTCCAGAAGAAGACTCAGTATTTGCTCCAGGAGCGCTCACCGAGCCTGTTGGGAGACGTACACACCAACATGGAGGACGACAAACGGCACCAGTCGAGCTGAAGAAGTTCCTTCATGTGTAAAAAAAGAAACATAAGAAGCTATTTCTGAATTTTTTGTCTGATTCTGTAAAGATACACCCTGTCTTTAAGAAAATTTGTATGTACATAGAGTAACCTTTTTGCAGTGTTTTTCTTAACTTGTTTCTTATTTTAACATCGCTTTTAACTTGATCCACTTTAATTGGGAAGAGGTGTGGTGTAATCTTTAATGACGCACTTGTTCTCCCAGACTCCACACCACCAACCTGAAACTTTATTATTATTATTATTATTTTTTACCATGGCTTTGCTAAGAGAGACCGGACCTGTTGTTAAAACTTGACCCCTCTGCGGATCACAGATTGTGCCGCCGTCAACCAAGCACCACCAGAGCCTGAACCGGTGTGGACAAAAACAAAAACAAAAAATGAAGCGTCGAAATCTGAAGTCAGTCTTCGTCACACAGTGGAGCTGATGCGTGGATCGTAAATAGACAGTAGAGACAACTTCTCACCCAGTTGGAACAGAGAAACATCACAACAAGTTGAGATCACTGGCATCAGAGCCGAAAGGTGAAAAGTCGGAAATAAGCTTGCTGGAAATGATAATCGTTATGACTACTCCTGGACCCTGTCTGAATGATGAAAGTGAGCCAATGAGTTTATTTTTTCTTTTTCTTTCAATAGAGCTGACAACTCAGTGTGTTGCATCCCTGCAGTTTCTCTTTCCAAGCTGTCCAGAATAACGTCTTGTCAAAAAGGAAAAAACTAACAAAAAAAAAATGTCAGTGTCAGGACATGTGATTTCTTTTCAGCTTTCTTTTCTGAGGGATAATTTTGCCACGCCTTGTGAGTTAAGAGAGAAGGCAGCTTTAAAAACGATTTTCTCAGAGATATATGTTGGTGTCATTTGTATTTGTTTCTGCAGTCCCTCTTTTTTTTCTTCTTCTTTATTTCCTGTCCTGACAACAATCTGAGCTCTGTAAAACTGTCTTCTCATTACACGAAACGCAGAAACTAACCAAACGTAAAGAATGCTCTGCACCATTGTTGCACTTTTTGTTTGCTTTGTGGCTTCAGACAACAGAAAGCATACTACCTGCTGTGTAACTTAATCAACCTCCAGCCTAGGACTATACTAAGATGTGCTTTAACTTTTTCCCCGCCACTCAATTAAAATCTGGATGTTTGAACTTCCTTTCTTTCCTCACTGCTGGTACATAATATATTTTGGTGTTAACACCTGCATCAGTTGCTGTTTTTAAGTGCATGGTACAGTTAAATGTCTAGGAGTTTGCTGTCAAAGTGATTCAGAATCTTGATAACTTAATATCTGCTTTCATTGTGTCCGTCAACAGATGGCTCTGGAGACGACTCCTATTACATCGACGTCATAAACGGCAGTAACTCTGTTCACATTTTCTTTATGTAACAATGCCATATTCTAGCTGTCTCTCTGCTCAAGTTGGGAAACCCATTTTGCTTGAAACTTGATATTTCTCACCGTTTTTCGTTTCACTTTTGTTTTCCATCCTGCTTTTTAGGGATGTTGTGTGTTTACGGACGCAATGACAAAAAAAGTTTACAAACTTGAATCTTAAATCCGACATGAAGCCGTAAAAAGAAAATAAATTAGTGCGTCTCAGTTTTTTGTTTTGTTTTTTTGGTTGGTTTCTTTTTTCCAGCTCTCTTTCAAATACACAGTGGTGACTCTTTTTGTCTATTGGAAATTGAGACTTGAAACCCCATGTATCCTATGATGTTAAAATGCAATATTTGTATCGCACATTGTCTCTTAGTAGGCTATTACAAGAGTTCAGACCAATCGAATAAAGTGGATCAGTCCTCCACCACTGACAGATTTGTAGGTTTACAGATGTGCCATCTTTTCTTTTTCTTTTTTTTTGACTGTCATGCTTGGTTGCTGAGGTGTACTTGCAACTGTCACTTGGCTCTTTACTGGCAAGTTATTGCAATATTAAATAAAAAAGTGTCATGAAATGCAATATAATGAAAAGTATGTAATAAAAGTCTGACAGTCTGTTAGAGTAGGATAAACAGACAGACAAATACCTCTTATAAATAGAAATCGCACCTTCATAAAATATACATGTCGCCCCGTCACGTCACCGTTCATGTATGATAAGGTGAGTATTTTCTTCCGTCTCAAGAAAAGCTACAAAAAAATATTTACTTGTATTCCAAGCTCTTAAAAATTCAGATTTCCATGTTTTATTTTCATATACAGTACAGACCAAAAGTTTGGACACACCTTTCTAATTCAATGGGTTTTCTTTATTTTCATGACTATAAGGCAAGAAATCCCACTTATTAACCTGACAGGGCACACCTATGAAGTGAAAACCATTTCAGGTGACGACCTCTTGAAGCTCATCCAGAAAATGCAGAGTGTGTGCAAAGCAGTAATCACAGCAAAAGGTTGCTACTTTGAAGAAACTAGAATATAAGGGGTATTTTCAGTTGTTTTACACTTTTTTGTTTAGTGCATATTTCCACATGTGTTATTCATAGTTTTGATGCCTTCAGTGTGAATCTACAATGTCAATAGTCATGAAAATAAAGGAAACTCACTGAATTAAAAGGTGTGTCCAAACTTTTGGTCTGTACTGTATGTACTTAGTTAAATTTTTTCTTGCTGCTGGTTTTTCGCTAAAATAAGAGTTGCTATTGAATTTTGAAAGTTAAGTCAAATTTGAAAAATAAATGAATTAATTACCATGCTTATTTGCAAAGGTGAAAAATAACGTTTACTTTGAAAGGACGACAGCACTCTGACACCGGAAGTCGTAATGTTTTGGTCGCGCCTTACTGGTTGATGAAGAGCGGTAGTGCCAGAAGCAAAAAACTATGTGGTAAAATGCGGACGTTTTTACCCGCAGTAGCAGAACAGCTTTTTGGAGACATCCAGAAAAACTACGAAGAGACGACTCAAAGTAAGCAAAGAGCGAGTGGTGATATTGGGCCAGACGAGCGCTAGCTTGGTTGGTTTTAACGGAAAAGTGTCTCGAACTCTACGAACTAACAGCGAGAATTACTAACTTCCTAGTTCCCGCACTGTCTTGGCAGATTTGAATTATCGGATATCTATAGCGACTTGCTATTTGCTTCAAATAAAATGAAAGTATTTCACTTTGCTTATACAGTGAAAGAAATTTAGCTTTTGCTAATGTAGCAGGGTAATGTAGTTAACTATTTGAGCTGTAAGGGGCACTGCTGCCTTAGAATTTGAACTGGATTTTATGAGCTGTGAACAGAATTTTGACATTGCTAATAGGCCAGAACCACCTATCCTTAATACAAATCAGATACCGTATCATATATCCACATAACAATGTTGACTTAATTTGTTTTTTCTGACAAGACTTAATGTGTGATTTCTTAATTCACTGTAGTAGTTCTTGGAAAAAAAATATTTCCCTTCTTAATACTGTTATTTCTTTTTGCCAAATGTAAATGTTTCAGATCATCAGAGAAATTTTATATTAGACAAAGATAACCTGAGTAGATATAAACAGCTGTTTAGATGCAATGACTTTTTCACAGGACCAGGTTGTTTTAGATAGCTATTTTCAAACTCTGCATTGTAACTGTAATCCTTAGCAGTAACAGCTGGCATCACGTCTTTGCAAAAAGTGGAATTTGAAGGAATAGTGGAACAATTGGCTTTCAGAATTGTAAAGGTTACTCACCCTGGTCCAAAGAATGTGGACCAGGGTCCACAAAAAAGGGATATTTTCCCTTTTAGCCCCACTTATTTTAAACAGCGGAAACAACCCGGGGTTTTTTGCCCCATACTGAGTTAATTTTCTTGCTTGAAGACATTTTTTTTAATGCATTTTGTTTGAACTGACGGTTCTCTTGTAGTTATGTTTCCTTTCAGTCAACAAGCTGCAACCTCTCATTAATGTCTGCAAGTGCTCTCTCTTACTGCAGACTCATTTGCAAAATTAGACTTGTGACTGGTGTTTGTTTTACACATATATCCTTTATCTTTATTTATCCTCAAAGGTAATCCGTAAAATAAGAAATAAGTCTTATTATTTGCAACAGTATAATTACATATTTCAGGTAAGTTTTGCACAGGCAGAATGTGGAGCTGCTGAATTAAAAAAACGCTTGGCAGCATGCCTTTTCTTTGCCACAGAGTAATGCATCATCATACCAAGAGTAGTTGCATTTGATTGCAGTGTTCCAGTTCCAGTGTGACGGCCAGAAGCAATAACCTGGAGTTAGATTTTAGTCCCCTTTAAACAGTTCCTCAATAAACTGGAATTATTTGTTGCATTTTGAAATTGAGATCTTATTTTTTTCTTTTTGCAGTACCTGATGACCTACTTATTGCGTAAGTATCATTTTCCTAATACATGACACATTTGCTTCTGTCAAAGGTAGTATTTTGAGCTTGACATCCATTTTTTTCTGTTTTCTATTTAAAATATCTGTGGGAGAATAGCATTAACATCACTCATCCAGTGTGATCCGAGCGGTGATGGAAAGGGTGCTCAGGTTGAGTCATGCTGAACTGCTAAACCACACTAAGGAGAATGAATGGGGCATTTTTATGGCTTGGATTTGCCCCACGTGATGTAGAGACAGAGACTTGATGCCCAGCTGTGTGTTGACGGAGACATTTCCTGCCCTGGTGGTCTGCGCTGCTGTCAGTGAGGGCCGCTCCCTGCCTGCGTAACACTTTCACATCCTGTTTGTTCATCAGGAAGTTTAAAGTGTAGGGGTTCACGCTGTGGAAAATCTTGGTTTTGTGAAATTTGTCAGAAAGTTGAGGTTTTGCTCCATGTTTATCTTTTCACGAATTAGCGACTACTTTCAAAATATGATTGGAATTATCACAAGACAAATGTAATGTGGTTACATTATTTCTTTCTTCATTTCTATAAATTATATATTTTTTGTGGTTTGCAGACTTAAAAACATACAAACAAAACAAAATATGGTTTCACTTTCACGCTCTCCCCTCCCCCCCAAAAAACGGCACCAGAAATCCTCCGTTGACTAAAATCTTTTCTGCCTGACGGGCCCTGATTGTTGACCACTTGGTACTAAACTCGATCTGATTCATTGGTTCATTCAAGCTGCAAGAGAGCGAGAGAGAGCAAGACTTTCAAAAAGCAAATAGCGGATAGCAGAACAAAGCTACTCGAGTTTTTTCCGTTTGAGCCTTTGAAATGTCAAAGTGAAAAATATCAATAGATCATACATCTGATTGAATTTTAAATAGTTTCGTTGAACTTCGGTCCAGAACCACACAGCATTCTGGGGGATGTAGGCAGAAGAAAGGCTTTAGCCACTCAACCTCACAAAGCGAGCTAACAAAGGTTGATGGCATCAACTAACTCACTCACCCTTTGGTTACCTAGCAACAGCCTGTTGTGTAAGTTGTACAGCAGCAGTTTTGTGTTTCGCCACCGTGCACGCTCTGGGATCAGAAGAACGTCTCAATAAGAAGGATCTTGAATTATCAATGAATTTACAAATAGAAATTTATTCTTGATGGACTAATCCTTAGAGCTTGTATTTTCTTATAACTTTGAATCATGCACCAAGATTGAAGCCATGAGATCTCTGACTCTATTGGTTTTCCTCAGCCCTCACGCCGCCTTCCTCTCGTCTTGGCAGGCTGAAGTTTGTCTTCGGGACTTGTGCGCTGCAGGCGTTGGACCTGGTTGACCAGCGCTCCGTCACGTGTCTGTCCTCTCCCAGCGGTCGAAAAGCCTTCCAGGTCTGTTAAGTAGCTGTCAACGTTGCGCACTTTGCAGTCAGGAGTTCCCGCTTGCACAGCTGACAATCTCTATAAACTACAGAGTGTTGAACTGCGAAGTACAACAGAACAACTTCCATATAAGAGCCGCATAATTACTGTTTATGAATTTCTTTCTTCTGTCAACAGTATTACAAGACTTTCCGGGTTGAGTAACAGTCAGACTATTATAAACAATAAAGATGGTTTATTTTTCAAGTAGTGGGTGATGTGCTCAGGATGAGGTGTAGGGTTTTCTCATACATGTCTCTTTTGTTTACTGCGTCCTCTGTCTGACCTCTATCTGACCTCTGGAACAGCTGGATTTTATAACTGAGATTCAATTACTTCTTAGGGGATTTAGAAAAGCTCTCTTATAAATAAAAACAAATTGTTCTCCAGGATTTCTCTATATTTTGCTGTATTCCTTTTACCTTCTGCCTTGGCCTACTCCTGAGAAGCACCACCACAGCATGACGCTGCACCCACCATGTTTCACAGTGGGGATGATATGTTTGTGGTGATGTGCAGTATTTGGTGCCTGCTAAGCATAGTGTGGAGACAATTTCCTGTCTCGTATGACAATAGACAGTAGTTTCATTTTTGCTAGTCAGCCCGTTTTGCTCAGTATCAATCTAACTGCAAAGATATTTATGCTAAGTGGTGCAGGGCTGCAGCTAATTAATCTATTGATTATTCTGACAATCAGATAAAAACAGCTTCATTTAACCACCTAAGACTTTTTATACAGTTTTAGAAATGCATTAATAGATGCTAATAAACAAATCGCTCACTTACTTTTTAAAATAAGAAATGAATGCCTAAAATGCAATAACAGCCTGATAGTTTGTAGCAGAAGGAATCTTCAGTATCTAAAAAATATTTGTAACATCAACACCTGAAAAGTTCAGCCCTTTCTGCTTGACTTTACATCAATACATTGTAGGACTGATCTGTTTTTGTATAGCAAAAGGTGCTTAATAGGAGATTTTTATTTTTATAGGATTTGAACCAATGAAGCTAAGACTTTGCCACTTGAGGAGTTCTAGGTAGAACACATTTACAGACAAAGAAGATTTTTCTTAAATCTAAAACGTATACATAGACTTTCCTACAGTTTTGGCCTAATTACTATGAGCCTGTTGTTCTTTAAGGAAATTTTTCTTTTTTTGAGTCTGTATACTCCAGTTAAAGATCAACCGACTACTAAATTAGTTGACAAGCATTTCAGTAATTGATTAATAATAATAATTAATCCAATTAATCGTTTCAGCCCTACAGTAGCGTATCACAGAAATGCTAAAGCACATAAAGAAAAGGACTGGGCTTTAAAAACTTAAGTATCTTAACAAACTCCAAGTGTTGCCATCTTCAAATCATGACCTTTGTGACGTCCTGGAGAACTTTGACCCCAGGAACTGATGAGTCAGCACAAGTCAGAGGAGACGGTTCTCAACCAGAGAGAGGAGGTCTGGTTTTCATCTTTAAGAAAGTTGCAAATAAATTGTAAAAATAGTCATGATAAGACCACAACAGTTTTCAATTCTGACTAATTTAAATGTAAACTAAAGAAGAAAAATAAAAATGATCGTGTGTGTGTGTGTGTGTGTGTGTGTCTCAGTACGTAAATTAGTTCTGTTGAATATAAGAGCAACAAAGATTTTTGATAAATCCTGGAAATAACTAAAAATAAATACAACAGAAGGTCTGAACACATTTATTATTACTCTTCAAAGCAAGAAGTGGGAGCCTGGATGTTATCTATTTCTCTAAATCCAGGATTTTCACAGAATTTCTCAGACAAACAAACCCGTCATCTTTACTGAGTCATGCCGTTTGCGCGTCAGAAGGGCGTGGCGTTACTCGTGGTGGGAGAATCGATGTTCTCCACACAGTTTGTGGTCATTGTGCCCCACTTTTTCCGGTAAACTCCTTCAGGCTGAAATAAAAATAGTTTTATAAAGAGAGCCGTTTTATGACAATGAAGCCGAACAGGAAGGTGGTTCCTAATGGGATAGTTTCAGCTCTGTTCTTGAATTGTGATTGTTTCGTGTGATTTCCCTCAAGGCCGGCTGATATTTGCTGTCCGGCAACCTGTAGGGCCAGACACACACACAAAAAATCCCTTTTCTTTATAAAAGAAACCACTGAAAATGACTTTCCTTTTTGCTTTTTCACCAACATTATGCCATAGTATTTCTGAAACCAAACTTTTATTGCGCTCTGTTTCATTCCTGAATGTGAGGACAGTTGAAACCAGAAGTTTACATACACCAAATAAGAGACTCATACATCTCTCTCTTCTCACTGTGTGAAGTTAGACCAGACCAAACTTGTCTTTTTCAGGTCAGTTAGGATCTCCAAAATTATTTCTAAAGATGTCAAATTCAAGGCTTGGGAGCCAAATCTGACCCAACACAACTATATATATATATATATATATATATATATATATATATATATATATATATATATATATATATATATATAAGCTGGTTTTACTTGTATACTGCCAAGTTGCATCAATGTGAAAAGATGTTTAGTATTATTTAGTTTTAGAAAGCACTCATCAGATACTGAGGCAGCTATTTATTCTCCTAGCAGTTTGTTAATGGGCCATTTTATGAATGCATTCTGCCATAATCTGCCCTTTGAGGACATTTGTGATATCAATTCGGGCCGAAATGAAAATGAGTTTGACTCTCTTGCTCTAGAGGATTGAGATCAGGACTTTGTGATGGTCACACTGACACTTCCCCTTTCCTGTGCTAAAGCCATTTTGTAACCACATTGGCTCATTGTCAATGTGGAGACCAATCTCTGCCCAAGCTTTAACTTCCTGGCTGCTGTTTTTAGATCAGTGGTGTCAGACTCATTCTCATTTTGGGCCAAATCAAGATCATGCATGCTCTTAAAGGGCCGGCTGTGCCAGAATTTATTGATAAAACCCGTTCACAAACTGTTGAAATATCACTGAATTCTTAAAATTAAATAATATTATTTAACTTCTTTCCAGTCCCTCCAAGACTTTGTGGTTCTTTTTGTGATTTTTGTTTGTAATAAAAATCTAAGTGTTTGCGGTACTA
This sequence comes from Xiphophorus maculatus, assembly GCF_002775205.1. Taxonomy (NCBI): domain Eukaryota; kingdom Metazoa; phylum Chordata; class Actinopteri; order Cyprinodontiformes; family Poeciliidae; genus Xiphophorus; species Xiphophorus maculatus. The sequence continues at coordinate 24,934,440 of NC_036453.1, read as the reverse complement.
ATGTGGAAATATTTGCGCCTATTTATGACAATAAATGAGACTTTTTATTACTCACTGTAGGCGTCAATTAAGGCTGAGGCAGCTGTTTAGTACAAGTAAGAAAGATCTCAAATGTTTGAGAAAAATCTGTGAAAAATGTTTCTTTTTAACTTGTTTAGCCTTTTACTGATTTTTTTTCTTCTTCTTCTATTTGAAGTGACAACCAGTCTTTTTATGCCTCGGTATTTAGGGAAGCTTTATTAGAAGAGCAACATCTATTCACAAAAACATGTTTATTGAACATAACTTGCTCTTTGGCTGAGTTAAGGTGAGTTTTAATGAGCCGTTGGAAGCGTCTCAGTGAGTGGGTGAAAACGGCTCTTTGTGGATCCGGGGTTCTGTTCTGACAGCTCTGATCTTTTAAGCTGGACTCTGGGATGTGTGTTTCAGCTCAGGGTACATCATCTTCACACCGAGCTCTGACTTAGGAAGCTGTATTGAACTTTTAGCAAATAAATCTTAACTGTGACATTTTGAAGAACTTCCCTTCACTCTTAAAAAAAAAAAAAAGCCACCTACAATTAGTCATCCAGAAGATTTCCACTTGGATTAAAAGAGGATGAGAGAGTTGAATGATATGTGTTTGTACATTACTAAATCGAGATAACGAATGAAGCGGGGGGTTTGTAGCTTCCCATACATATGTGAATGTTTTTTTTCCCCCTTTTCTGCTGGATTCTACTGGATTTCTCATGTTGTATTTATTCTCTCTCAGTCTCTTTCCGCTGAAGGGATGAATTACTCATGAGAACGTGGCATTTCACCACTGGGATTTTCACCTTATCTCATTCCTAACATCCACTGACCTTTACATAAGGGATGATGCACTGACGTCTGCAGGGAAACAAAAGTATGAACAGAAACACCGACTGTGTGGTGTTATTAAAAAATCTTAAATGAAGCAAAGCACAAAAATATAAGCAGATGAAAACAAGTTACTTTTTTATGTTTTGCCACCTTTTTTTATTACTTTCAACCCAAATGAATACATCAAAATGATTTATTTTTTTTAGTTTAAATCAAATTAGCTTTGGAGTAATCAAACTTCTTGATTATTCAGGTCTCAGTTTCCATTGTCCTCACCATTTTTCTGTTTTCCATTTTAATTTTATTTGATGTTCAATACTTCCACCCGCACACTTTTCATTGGATAAATAATGGAAGTAAAAGTAAGGTGTCAACTTCGAAGGCATATTTTGATCATTTTCTTTCTATTCAAAAAGTTGAAAGAAAACTCTTCAGTTCTTAATTTAAGCTGGTGATTATTAATGAAACTAATTGTTGGTGTCTCTGTCAAAATTACCAAGTCATTAATTAATCCAAGTTTCATCTTGTGAAAAAAAAAATTAACTATGTAACATTCAGAATCTGAATGCCGCTAGGATCTGAACTCTCACCCTGTTGTTACTTTATAGACATGTGACAGCTCAAAGATGCAGAAAGAAAAAACATTTAATAGCTATCACTACAACATGTAACACTTTCAGCATCCCTCATTTGATATATGCTTTTAGCATTTAATTGATGCTCAATGAGGTAAATGACATGATTTATGCTGTTGGATATCAGAAAAATTAAGTTAATTGCAATCATTTTGAAGGGCTCTTAGTCTCAGATGTTTGAAATGGAGAGATAAGCAACAAAAGGCAATAATTCAGGCGAAAGTTGTCAAAGGGTGATGGAGATACGTGTGAAACACTAAACTGGGATTAATGCATAACAATCCTGCGAGGAGGAAGAAGTCAAGAGAAAAGTTGTCTAAGAGAAGTTGCTTGAAGATTTAACAGATCAGCACTAGGATTAAAAAAAACAAAACACAATTTTGCAATTGCTGTGTTTCCATTAAATGAGAAAAGCAGTTAAAATCACATGTGAATAAGTTTGTTTACACTATAAGTCATTAAAAACATGCTGTGCCATCGTCCTCCTACCTCTTCCTGTCGTCTTCTTCGTCTTTTCCATCAGTAGTAACATCCTGTTGTTGATCACATGACTTGTGTGATGCAAAACAAAGTGTTTCTGTTGCAGTTTTGCAAAATACACTAATTTCTAAACAGCCAAAAATTGTGTTTCCGTTTAGCAAATTTATTTTCCTAATTCTCAGCTGCAAAATTTAATGATCAATGAAAACATAACTAGTGACAAATAATCACTTGTTATTATTTGTCACTAGTCTAAAATCTAAAATTTTAGATTTTAATTTAATCTAAAAAATTAAATTAAAAAAGTAAAGTTCTTGCATCATTCATATAAACTTTCTGCTTTGGTTCTGACTAACACAGATCTGCGTTAGCTGGCAGAGTCCAACTCTGACTGTAATTAACCACAGCACTGAATGACAGCTTGTTAGAAAGATTATAAAGGAAATAATCTAGTCTAATCTTCAAACTTAACAAGAAATATTTAGATTTGGGCTATGAATGTTTGCTCCTTGACTACAAATACAGAAACCTTACTGACCTTTTAACCTTTCAAACACCAGAGTGAAGGTCAAAGATGTTTTTCTTCTATGCAGTTAGCATCCTTTGCAACTATTCTTGGCATTTATTTTAACAACTCAGTTGTAGCGCCTTTTTGTTTTAGAGACATGACTCAAAGACCCTCAATGTGTCAGAAACATGTATCTTTAAAACTACTAATTTGTGTTAATTTGAAAAAATAAATACAAATAAATCTATCAAAATGATTGACATTTTTTAAGGTTCTTTCTTTAAACTTGAAACTGAAAATATTGATTGATAATCATGTGTTATTGAAAGATTGATAGATTAACACCGGAACATCAACTATAAACTCTTAAAAAATGCAAACATTTTAAAAAGACTTAAATAAATAAGCAGTGCGTAGCCTGGCGGGGGCACAAGTAAAACCTGGTGGCCCGCCAGGTTTGTAATACACTGGGCGACACCCTGCATTAAATCGTAAAGCACTTTTATAAGTCAACATAAATGCACCTGATCAGATGAGTGGTGATGCACATATGCAGAATGATCACATACAGTTGTGATATTCCAGGGTTTTACACCAGAAGCAGTTAGCTCTGTCAGCTCCTGGTTCTCTGAATCATGATGGCTTCCTTTCAAGGGCTCTTTTGAGTCTAAACTATGCTAACTCTCTCTCTCGCTCTTCCTGTTCCATGTGCTGCCACTACATGTCAGATTTTGATGTATTGTGTTTACCAAACAAACATATATCCATGTCTGCATGTTGCTGTATCCTTTGATGATATTAGCTGCCAGTGCTGCTATGTGAGCTGCAGCAGAGCCACATTTCTTTGACGCCAACAGGAAACAAAAAGGACCCGAGTGTGAGCTGCTTCTTAATCAGCCTAACTCTTTAGAAAGTCCTTGGTTTAGTTACCACAGTGTTCCTTCCTCATCCCAGTATTTAGGGTGCTTTATTCATCTTCCTCAAGCTGCATTGAGTCGAAGCAATTTTCTCTTTTGTGCCTTATTTATAATGAAGCGTCGTACTGAACAAATGAGCTTTTTTTTTACTTTGGTAGATCATAGGGGAAGGTAATTAATTATATCTCAGAAGAATAATGGTGCCAAGTCTGAGAGGCATTAATTATTGTGCTGTGTCATGCTAATTTGCCAATGTGATGTCCTCACGCGCCCTCACAAGCATGAGAGAGGCGCTTAAATCACTGTCCAAAGCTGGGAGGGGATGCCGACACCGTGGACACGACGCTCCGTCACCCAGAGCCATTAGACATCCCACACAGCTCGTTTAAAAATACATGATTTCTGCTCCTGCTCTTCTAAATAACTCATAGGAAATGATGAGGTTGAAAAAATGGTAGCAAGATTACCTTAGATTCTAACTTTTTCATAGTGGGGAATACTCAAAATGAGCTCCTGGGAGAGAAAAGAATAGTTAAAATAGCTGTGTACTCGAATATTATTAGAGTAAATACAAAATGCAGCTTTTAAATGGTTATTTAGTTTATAAAGGGAAGCAAATTTATCCAAATCAGCCCTTCACTACGTAAAAATATAATTACTGTCTCCTAGAACAAGCCACACCAAGGTTTTATTACTGCCACCAGGTTAGAATCAATAATCACTCGAGTACTTGAATAGATCCAAAGACAATTTGTAGAAAACAAAGTAATTGAAAAGCCACTTCTAAGTCCAATAACATCTGTTATCCACAACCAAAGACAACATTGGAACAGAACTTCTTTGAGACATAGAGTCATAGAAAAATAGAAAATGTCTTCAGAGGCTTCCTCAAATTCATTGTGATACAGACTGCTACAGGAGATCCTTCCTGCAAACAGCCATCACCGTCTACAATAACTCTTTAAATAAATGAGTTACAACATTTCATTTCCCTTTGGAATCAATTAAGTATTTTTAAAAATTTGAAATTAGAATTGAACAGTGAAAGTGGCCGATCTCCAAATTTATTCCAAGAACACGACGTGCTTTGCATGGACTTTTTGCAAACTGCGGAACAGGTGGAGCGAACGCCTGCAGAGATCCATCGCTGTGACTGTGAGGAGCTCAGAGAGGAAAACGGGCAGAGCGCGTTGAGAAGCGTACAGGTTGCTAGAACTACAGCAGAAAGCTTTTTAGTAATCTAAAACATCTCTGAACTCAGGAGAGCAACGCATGCACATAACCTGCCTAATATTTGCTGAGCGCGGGCATGTCTTCAGCAAACCTGGTTCCATATAAGCTGTGTCCCTATTTAGGTCATTTAAAGCTGCAGTATGTAACTTCTACAACTTTTAAGGTTGGAAATAGAAAAAATCAAAAAATCACAATGTGTTCTTGGAATAACACATTCCAGGAATGTGTTATTCTTGGAACGAATAGCATTCCAAGAATAACATTCTTTCATCCAGAACAGAACTAAATGTAAAGCTCTACAGGCCTCGCTTGCCTTAAGGTCAGAGTTCACGATTCAACAAAAAAGAACGATACCATGTATGAATGTCATTATTTAGAGATATAAACCAAACCTGATGATTAAGAACATGAAGTCCTTAATCACATTTGCCAAAATATGTCTTTATGACTATCAAGACTTTTTTGGGAAATGTTCTTTTTTGAAGGAGTTGTCCGCAGTTTAATTCAGTTTGTCTGCTCACTGAAAATATAAAAGTGTTATTTTCACTGCTACCATAAATAATGATGCCAGACGTTTTCAGTCTTGTTTGTCTTTTAAGTTTGCAGAGATAAAAAGTAGGTAATTAGAATCGGGGATAAAAATCTGTAATTATATCCTCTAGTGGAACCAACGTGTGCTGATATAAACATTTGTGATCGCTGCCAGACTCCTGGCACATAATAAATCCACAGCAGAAGAGGAATTTACATCAGTGCTCTGTCTTGTATATTAATCTAGTTTCCATGAATTGTTTGCAGGTCACTGGAGGTTCGGGCCGTTTGTACACTTGCTTCTTGTCCTGTCACTACTGCCCCTGCCCGGCGTTTACCTATACTGTCCTACGCAGAAACCAAGGTCTGCTGGTGAGTCTCCCAGAACCTGGTTCCATATAAGCTGTGTCCCTATTTAGGTCATTTAAAGCTGCAGTATGTAACTTTTACAAAAGTATGTTTTTTTTCCATATTTGCTAAAACTCTCTTTATGTTGTGACAGTGCAACATGATGAATAATCAGTGAAAAAATCAAGGTCCTCCTCTCTTTGCTACTATTGCTGTCTGAAGAAACGCACCGCTTCCTTTGAAAAATAACCAATCAGAGCCAAAAGGAGGGTCTTAGAGTATGAATCGCACTCATGTTTGTGCTGCTCGATGTGCTAATGGTGGAGAAACAACTTAGTGTTCCAGGAAAACTGTTTATCCGCCATCATTGGTGTGTATGCTAACTAGCCTTAGCATTCAGAGCAGCCTCTGTTGGGGTGAAGCAGCTGTAGTGTGGCAGAGAGAAAAGGGCAGGGTGTGAACAGCGAATACACATGCATGATTGACAGCGCTAAGACCCTCCTCCTGGCTCTGTCTGGTTGTTTCTGACCAAGCGGTGCATTTCTGCAGATGGCAGTTGAACCACAGGGAAAAGAATAAGAGCTAAAAAAAAAAAGAGATCTGTGTTATGCTTTACTGTCACGACATAATGACAGTTTTAACAAACATGTAAAAAAAATAAATAAAATTATTTATTACAGTGATATACTGCAGCTTTAATAAGCTTCTTTAGAATATTGTGTTGGTGTTGTTGCAACGGTTTAGATATAATTTGACAGTCTAACTTTGAAAACAAATTTAAGAGCTTGATCTAGTTTAAGGTACCAGTTATATATTAGTGTGCTATTACACTGAGTTGTTTATTTAAGTTCAGCAAATATTTACAAGAATTTAAACGGCAGAGAAAAAAGAGCAATGCAGAAAGATTTTTTTGTTTTTTCGCAATTTAATATCTGACGTCAGTCAGCTCATCAATATCACCGATGATATTGATGACTACATTCAATATCTACTACATTCCAGTCAGTACTTTCATAGCAAACCTGCAAACACAAAAGTGCTTCATCCGTCTTTGCAAAATTACTTTTATCTTTTTTTTTAAAGTCAATCCTACAACAAGGACAAAAAACTTAATTTCCATATGTGTTGAATAATTTTAGGTCCAACTGAAAATGAAAGTAGAGATAAGAAATTTAAAAAAACAATACATATTATAAACTTCAACTCGCATTCAAACATGGGCACAACGCTCACCATCTGAGGTTTTTTATGTTTCAAAGTGGATGTGACTCGAAACACCGTAAGATGATCACATAAAACTCTAAAGCAGTTTGGGAAAACTAAAATTAAAGAGTCTTTTACGGGATTTTATTAAGGAAATAGCGAACAAACTTTATGTCTATTTGCTTTATTAATGGTAACAATTAGGGGTTCACCGATTTATCTGTGCCGATTTCCTTAATTTTGGGAGATCGGTGATCGGCCGATTTTTACATATGAAGCCAATCTTATCCACCGATGTAAAGGTCTAAAAATCAACCACTGTGCTTTTCTTTTCTCCTGTGAGAGAGGTTTGACTGACAAACCGGCCGACCAGGTCATGTCTGCACATTTACAGTAAACAATAGTCACCCCATTGTTGCCAATTCAGCAACTTTCTTGATATATTGAGCAACATTTCAGACAAAAAATTGGTATCGGCCAAAATTGGAATCGGTAAGTTAGGCTTTTTAAAAGATCGGTAATCGGCGATCGGCCAGAAAACTGCAATCGGTGCACCCCTAGTAACAATCAGTCCTGCTCTTTCCACACCTTTCTTGGAATAAAATCGACTTACAAAATCTCATCTTAAGCAAAATGTTGCAACACTGAAGCGACCTGAGCTTCCTCTTTCTCAATAGGAAACAAGCCGTTTTAGAGACCAAAGAGAATAAGCAGAACATTTTCCGAGCTCCTCAGGAATCGTGTATCCAAGTTAAAGTTTGGACTTCATTAGACCAGATCACTTTTGCTGATGATATTCTGTGTTCATTACTTCATGTAAAAAGACAAAATTTTTAAATGAACTGCAACTCTTGCAGCGTTTTTATCTTTTGCCCTTTAAATGTAGAGCTGCAACTAATAATTATTTTAGCTAACAATTATTCTGATGATTAATCAATTAATCTGATTTTAAAACATTGGCACATTCTGCCGATTTTTTGTTTGAGCTTTTTTTTTTTATACAATATTAGAAGTGCATTAAAAGATGCAAAGAAACAAATAATTAAATTATATTTTTGGATGAGATAACCATTTTATTGCCTAAAATGCAAAAACAGCGCTACTTTAGTGTACGCTTAATAGTTTGTAGTAAATGCAGGTAAAAAATATTTCTATCAAAGCTACTAAGCTCAGGCCTTTGTTCTTGACTGAACATCAGTTCAGCGTCCGGATAATCTGTTGACGTTTCTGGATTAACTGATTAATAATTGAATAGCAAAAGATGCTTAATAGGAGATGTTTTGTTTTCACAGCATTTGAACCAGGTGAAACTAAAACTGCAATTTGAGGAGTTTGGGGTAGAACATATAATTTTTTTTAATCTCTAAGGTTATTTTTTTTATCCAGTTTTGGCCTCATTAGTACTCTGAGAATGGACCTTACCAAGCTCCGCCTACAACAGACCTACGTGGCCTCAAGTCTCACAAACAAAGCCTTGCAGCTGTTTCTATGTAAACATGACTCGATTTGTGCGTCATTTCTGCCGGATTTTCACAATACATCAGCTACTGCAATGGACAGAGGAACTAACAAGTTCATGTCATCATCTGGGAGGAGGTTACTGGTTTCTCAGTCACAAGCTGGTTGCAAACCTGAGGCCAGCAGGTGTCAGTCAGTTATGATAGATCTGAAATTTGGTTTGATGACGTCAATATGAGAAGCTACAGACTGATAGGAGGAACCAAAGAGCTCTGTAAAGGTAAAGGCAAATCTTCTGAAGTTGGGATATAATTAATTTAATTTCACATAATTACCGCGGTAGAAGCCATTTGTTTGTTAAAATTTTATGAAATATATTTGTTCTATTTGATGTTTGTTGCGAATGACGTAAACTCACAAACGAACGAGGTAATTAGTCCAAGGTTTAGAAACTACAGTGGCTGTAATGCGCCACAGCAAATGTAAACAAAGGTAAAATAACCCGAACAGGTGATCAACTCAAAACCACTCCTACCTTTTTACTCTCTCTCTCTCTCTGTAGTTTAAGCACACCTGTTACCGTGGCAACCGCCTGCTCCCCGCAAGATGAGCAAATATTACGTTAAAAACATAACATTCAGTCCGTTACGATATCAAGTTTCCAGGCTTGATATTTATTTCTCGATTATTAATCAGCGCTTCCCTGAACACAGCGACGGTTGATTGACTAGCTGTACTTGGTGCTAACGTGGCTAACACGAGTAACAGTTTAGTCCAAAGCCTTTTCTGCTAAAATAAAATCTTTAGTGTATGTCAGATACAGACACATTGCATATTGATCTGTTTAGCTAATGTAAAACTGTGTAGCAGACAGGATTCAAGGTGTAGAAGTTGTATCAGTTCTGCCATTATGCTGTACTTAGCTAACGGGAAGCTAACGGTGTGTTTGTGAGACGGCCACGCACGTGACCACAGAATGGGCATCAGCCAATGAATAGCGGCCCCTCTGGTAAGGTCCATGCTGTTCGTTTGTTTCTTTTTATCCGCACACTCCAGTTAACGATTAACCGATTACTTTGACGATTATTTCTAATAGATTAATACAATGAATCATTTCAGCCCTACTTAAATGTATGCATTACAAGATTTTCCATTGACGGGCCAGTTCACGAGCCTATAGTTCTTCTGCAGAGGAATTTTAGACGTATCAGAGTTCACATCACTTCGCCGTACATTGTGTACTTTCCAGCGACGCTTAGAGACATACAACCCGTTTCACAGCCGTTGTGTCTTCTCAGTCGAGCGTGCATCTCTGAGAAAAAAAAAACCCTCTTTGCCCCGCCAAGTGAGACAAAGCACACTGTGGAGTGTGCACAGATGTGTTGTGGTCAGGTTGTGTTTTTGTCTGGTCCCTGATTGGTGTCTCCCCTTCGGTCTCTCCCTAAATATCTTGAAACAAACAAGCTCGGCTCCTTCTCCGACTGCGCGGCTGATTTGTCTCCCTGGAGGATGCAGCTAAAATCAGTGTGAGAAACAGAGAGCTGCAGCAGACCAGGGAGACTCCCAACGAGCACATCAGCAACGCTGACACAAAACACACAACACACACAGCAAAATAAAATTACTTTTACAGTCATAGGGAAGTGCATAAGTTTCTTGCAGAGTCTTATAAAGGGCCTTCATGCATGATTTTCAGCAGCTGGAGTCCATTCAGGGAATATGTAGGCTCAATCTTGGCTCAGTGCAATGTGGACCAGGTCCATTTTGTTTCAAAAAAGTGGGTCAGAGGATAAATAGCTGAGCTGCAACTGCAACATGTGTTGCCTTTCCCATACTAGCAGCAAACTGCCTTCAGCAGATACAACATACTGTATCTACTGGATATTTTGAAGTACTTTGTGATAATGATAAAATTGTGTTAAAAATAAAACTATTCTTATGTTTTTTTAAGTAACTATGGTTGGTTGTGAATGCATGGCACAGCATTTATAGCGAACACAAATATTAAATAAATAAATTCCCATTTAAGAGGATACCGCTTCATTAGAAAAAAGTTAGATTTATATCACTTACCTGCACACAGTAAACACATTTAATCGTGTTTTTGAATTTTCTGATTTATTGATGCTCTCTTGGAACAAACTGGATAAAATAGCTAAATAGATAAATAAAAATTCTCATAAGAAAGTTTTTACTGATTGATAAACAAAACAATAAATAAATAAATAATACCCCTAATAAATAATTTTACTGTTATGAAAAACTCGAGTAGATTGAAAATGAGACATCGAGTATGGAAGCATATTAAAACTAGAGGCACTGATCAGAATGTTTTGCCTAATTTCGGATCTCAGTTTTTATCTTATGTACTGTTCTGCAGATACCAACTCCATTTTTCACTCTTTAACAACTTAAACACCAGAGTGTCGTTTCCACAACCTGTTTCCACTCTGGTTTAAAACACTCAGTGACTGGAAAAAGATCACTTTTTGAGTTTCCAAGCAGCTGGTCTTTGGTCAGAGCCTATTCCAGTCACCAGCCGATTTTTCCAAGCCTCTGTAAGAGGCTCTGTAAAAGATGTCTTAATGCAAATTAAAAATTGCTCACGATCCAGTAATCAAGCTACTGATATTACACGCTTCCAAAAATTAATAAAGTCTAATAATCCCCGTCATCATTTACTCTAGATTTTGGTGCAGAACTTGATTGATGTCTGAAATTAGCCTGCCATTTGCTCCGTGACTCTCGCTCCTAGACTGGAGGATTCTCAAAGGAATATTAGCAACAGGCTCCTCTGATGAGATCTTGTTGTTGGAATTACCGCCGAGTGTCATTGCAGCTTCATATCCGTGACATTAATCATTTTTTCATCCACCGTCTGTGGAATGAACTTGTCTCTTTCTTTCTTTTTTCTTTCCTCCCAGTGCAAACACATCCTGGCCGTCTACCTGTGTCAGGCTATGGCTGTGACTCAACAGGAGAGCGTCTCTGATCAGCAGATGTCCGCGGTGCTGAGCGGGACCGAGGGCCCGTAGCGACCCCCGCTGTATTTATCTGAAAGATAACAGATTCTACTCTGTTTTCTTTTAGAAATGTTCTTGATCTCAAATACTTACAGCTTTATTTTTAGTTGCTTTTTATCTGGAGCTCCATCATTTATGGAGTGAGAGAACATCTGGACACCGAGGTCACTTCCAAACCGTCTCATGATTTTTTCTCATACGCTGCTACTAAATATAATCTTGTCACTACTTTAAAATGTGGGAATAAAATCCGACCTTACCAATATAAACATTGCCTTTATTAACAAAATAATTCACCATACATACAGATTGCATCATGTTAAACAGTTGTAGTTTTGTGTTGAACAAATGAACTTTCACCTCTGGAAAACGTTGGACATCAGCTTGACCACAGTGGAGGCATTTTTCCTGATTAGTAACGACAAGATGGCACACAGACAAATGGATACTTGGGAATGAAAGGCAGGAATGTTGAACTTGCCATTGTTCGCATTACCTTTTAAAATAAAAAAATAAAAAATAAAGGCAACAGTTTGACATCAAGCAGAAAGCCAGACAGCTACAGTACTTATTGTCACACACCAGTCAACAAAGACGATAAGATAACGTTACAGTGCAGTTACAGTATAGATGTCTCCATTGGAATGGCCCTAAACGTTGCGACACTCCTGTGTTTTAGCCCTTGAAATCAGACAGAGGTGGAAATCAACAAACGCAGAAAGACAGAGCAACAGCATAGACCGAGGGCTCCACTTCAGAGCACTTATTTTACACCAGTGAAGCACACCAAAACAGGAAATTAAAATGTCAGTGCAATGTTCATTTGAATAGTGATGACTGTCAGGTGACCTTAACACCTTCTGGTAGTTCGTAGATGGCGTGACTTTGCAGAAAGACCTTCTTATGCAGCTTAAAAGCTTTTCTTTGAATTATAATAATGCCTCTGTGTCTAAAAATATTCACTTTTCACAATCTCCCTCACTGGAATCTGGATTTACTAACCTGTTTTTGTTGGCACACATAACATTACTCGGCTGAGTTAAAGTTTATCTTGAAGATTCAAATCGTTTGTTTTCTGAAATCAAATGGCTTGTGTCTGTTCTGCCTGTGGTTTTTAAGACTGACTGTGGGCGAAGGTTTGAAGTAAGCCCAACTCTTATACCCAAAGCAATGACAGCTATGAAGTCTTATGCAAGCCACTAAAGGGACGTGTGACTAGAACCCGGTCGACATGGAGTTATGTAAAGGACTTTGATCTGAGGTGTCATCTTGCATGATGTCATCGTGAAGCAGCTAAAAAGGCTCGATGCCGGCGCAAAATTAGTTTAAAGGTTACGATCCGTTTTCCACTTGATGTGAAGAAATGCACATCACTGAAGGTGAGTTTTGCAGCTAAACCAACTTCGACCACTTAGTCATTTCCTGTGGAACACATACAGTACAAAGGTGACAGTTTGGTTTTTAGTGGTTGCAGTAAAATGCAAGGCGAAGAAAAGTGACTTGTTTCTTATTCATCCTATAATTAAAAAATATATATTTTGAAAGTGAGTTTCTGTTAAGAGGTTCTAAACAATCTTTGCATTCCCTAAATTTAGTATAAATTCAGTTTAATTTGTCCGAAAAGCTAACGGCTAGTTCGTTGGAGACAAAAGCAAGACTTTAATCATTTAAAAACAACTCTAGCATAAAATAATCAGTTGTTTTCTTCAAATACTATTTAGGAACAGTTACTCTGCTATTAAGGCTTCTGCATTGAGGACTACGGCCTCCATACGTGCGTTGTGCTTTACCCAACTGGTTGCTTTTGACCGTTTTTTTGTCTTGGTCTTTGCCAGGTTAGCCGTTAGCTTAATTGTCCAGGAAAAACACTGTCTAAAAATTGAAGACACTAAGTTATTTACAGCAGGTAAGTTACTAACTGTGAACCAAGATTTTTGCAGTCTTAAACTGATGAAAATAATTAATAATCCCAATTTTAGACCTTAAAACATCTTTAAAAGGCACAGACTTACAATATTAAGCAATTAATTGAGGGGTTTCCTAACCTGTTACTTTTTTTCCCATTGCATTTAGATTGGTGTTATTATTTATTTAGAAATATTTGAAAGTAAGACATCACAAAAATATATTTTTTGTTACATCTTAATCTTTCAGATCCTACTTATGGAGTTTGACCCTCGACCTGCTTAAGGTTTAGAATTATATTCATTTTAGTTTGCTATCTCTGGGTTAGGATAATAAAACCAAAACATTCATTACAGTAACTAACCACCAGCTGCTTGGGTTGTATATAAATGACAAGTTAGGCTTTGATGCTTTGAAGGGCAATTAAAGTAGATAGAAAATCAAATGAATTATTCATGTACGTCTTGATTTTAGATAAAACTTGTCTTGAAAATGTTTTAAATGTCATTTAATGAACCCCTGTTAAGCAGAACCTCACAATTGAAAAAAAGACTATACTGTCCCTTTATTTGAAAATTTTTAGCACTCTAAAAACTTGGTGCTTATTTAAGGAACCATGATTTCAGCTTGTCTGAGAAAACTGATAAATGATATGCAAAGATTCACACTTTTACCTCAACTGCTTCCTTGAGAATTAAATTCATAAATCTAGGCTGAAGAAAATGTGTCCTCCTCTCAGCAGATGGATGAAGCAAAGATCTGTGAGCTGCAGAATATCCACAGGTTAGGATAGCTACCACTGAACCTTTCTTTAGCTCCACAAGTACAGATGTAGCCCACACACTCACGTTTGTTTGATCAATACATTCTGAAAGACAAGGTCTTGTAATAAATAAATTATTTGAACACTGGCACTGAATGTTGAGAGTATAAAAAACAGCAGGGCACAAAAAGAGGAGTGTTTGTAGTTGGAACAGGGCGAATTCAGAACAATAAATAGCATCTTGAGTTTGGATCCTCACAGTCCTACAAATCCAGTTTGCTTCAACTATTTAAACAAAACTCCTTCAACAACAACAAAAAACAAGTTATTTAAGACTTGTAGTTGAATACTTCACAGACCCCCATCCCGTCCCAATACAATTCATAAATAAAAGTCTACATTCAAGGTGGGATTGACATCGGTTCATCTTCACATTGTTCTGTAAACATTAGAAACCTCGCGCCTTGACGTTGATGGAGTCCCCCGCCTCTACAGCAGAGGGTCAATGGTCACTGTGACCTGGTCTCTGTTGCGTCTGCTGCCGTTGGAGCTGAGGTAAAGCTCCTCCTTGTGGCAGAGGAAGTGCTGCACCAGGATTTTGCGGAAGGTGTTCCGGAAGTCCTGAATGCGGTAAGCGTAGATGATCGGGTTGATCACGGAGTTGGCGTGAGACAGAATGATGGCCACGTACATGACAACCGGAGGCTTCTCCAGATCGCCGTAAAACAGCGTGAGGCAGTTGAGGATGTGGACGGGCAGCCAGCAGACGGTGAAAAGTCCCACGATGATGGAGAGGGATTTAGCGGCCCGGATCTCCTTCTGCAGCAGCCCCTTGTTCTGGTTGTCCCCGTTGCCCACACACTTGAGCTCAATCTGCCTCAGCTGCTTCCTGGCCACGGTGAAGATCTTCACGTAGATGCCCAGCATTATGAGCAGCGGCACCAGCACGCACACAAAGAAGTTAAAGTACACCATATACTGCATGTCCACCACGCTCTCAAAGTAACACTCTTTGCAGTTCGTGTTGTTGACCGAGCTGCAGTTCTCCCGACTCGAGTCCTTCAAGTTCCACCCAAAGAAGGGAATGAGGCCGATGACAAAGGAGAGGATCCATAAAATGGCTATTATCTTTCTGGCGGTCTTCCCCGTCATCAACTCCTTGTACCTGGAGAAAACGGGGCACAGGTTAGTATTATTCACAAAGGTCACAGTGATCTCACAAAACACAGTTTTATCCATAACTCACAATATCTCAAAGGTCAAAGTCACGATGAGATCATACATTCCCTGAACAATATTCAGCTTCGTGTTCAGGGGCAGAAGCAGAGATGGTCACTGTCGCGTTCTGTTTTTCTGAGAATCAGAAAGAATGTGGAAAAAAGTGAGCTGAAGGTGAAAATCTGCTCCAACAGCTTGAAGGCGTGTCCGAACATGTGTGATGGTTTCCAGTCTTGAGAAGGCTTTATGGAAAAATGCAAACTTTCTTTTTGTGTAACAAGTTTTGCAAGGAAAACAATAGTGTAAGAGAATTGTTGATTGATGTGTTGTATGCAAAATCCTGCAAATGAATTTTGCTCTTGGCTTCATTTTCTGTTGCTTATGTGCACAAAGACACAAAAGCTCTGGCTTATCAAACCAGGAAAGCACAGATAGAGATCTGCTGCAACAACATGGATCCAAACAGGCTTGTCTTTTGTTACAGTCTATCAATCTGATCTTAACAACCACTATAGGGAAAAGAGAGGATATCACCCCCAACATCCTGCAGCAGCCTGAAAAACAGGGTTTAGTCTGTAGGTGCTGCTTATCAAACAACATGGTTATCTAATCATGAACAAATATGAGTCCACTATAAATAAAACTCCATATCTGATATGTCTGAAAAACGTTATAGAGCACTTTCTAAGGAATTTTAGGTCTACAATTCCACAAAGAAAAAGCTTGTTGGAAAGGAAGTGAGGACCGCTGTCACTCTTCCAGGAAGTTCCTCCTGAGGTCAAACTGTGAAAACATCCGTTAGCATGTTAGATTTTACAAAAACACTAGAAAAGTGTGGCCAGCTTCGAAGGGTTCTCCGAAAAAAAGAAGAAAAAAAAAGTCAACATGGCGGCACAGTTGAGGTTTACAAAGTTAGGTGTAAACAGACACAGTCACCGTGTTTGGTACGATGGTAGTGACGCGATGCTTTGGACTTGTTTTGAAGGCTGTGTTGCATTTACTGCTGATGTCAGACTTGGTTCACACTCAAGATAGCAGAGTTCCAGTTATCGTAGTCGGACAAGTCAGTATTTCAAAATGGTGACACCCAAGTAGACATTGTTCGGAGTACGTCTTACTAACATCGTTTTCTTAAGCAAACACCACTTTTAATTCGTTCAGAATTAGAAGTGCTGTTTGCTTAAGAAAACATTGATTTTAGATGCACTCTTACATGTGTGTCTTGTAAAATAAATATGTTTCTATCACAGCTTGCCACTTTACTGCCATAAAGAAATGCAAAGTTGGTCTTACCACTTTCCTAGTGAAGTCTGACTTCGGGGAACGCTCCAGTCAATTTCCCCGACTGGGAATTCAGAATTTCTGAGTTCCGACTACAAACGGGACACCAGGAGCTACAAAACCGGGACTCTACAGTCACTGAGTCAACCATGAGCTACACACCAAAGACTTTCTACAATCAAAACTGAACAAACTGGACGATGCTCTACAGCTCAGCAGCAAATCTACAACAGAAAAAGACTCAAAGTGCAGCAGAAAACCAAAGTGTAGATCGCTAACTGATTAAAATGTTTGGTTGCATTATCAGAGGGTTGAGCAAAACAGATGGCTACAGCTGTAAAGCAATTCCTACTAACACTGCACAACAAGAAAAAGGGGGATAGGTGATACTGGATACTGGACTGCACTCAAAATCTGGTCTCCACTTCATACCTTGCACATGTACAGAACTAAGTAACTTTCATTTTACTGTCAGTCCTGTACTTTATATTTTATATTCATATTTTATACTGTATTTTATTTTATTCTGGAGTAACCTCACAACATTGGACCCTCAAAACACTGTCCTGAGCCGTATGCAACGAAACTTCGTTCTGTATACACCCTGTGCATGCAAAATGACAATAAAGTCAGTCTAAGTCTAAGTCTAAACACCTGTTAAGAAAATCTATAAATAGCTTAATGGAATTGAAGAAATGCTGTATTTTTACATTAAGTATTTATTCTCCACAGAATCTACATGCAGCCATGTTCTATGTGCCTCTGTTGAGTTAAAATGAAAGTAACAAGTCTCCTGTGTCTTTTATTTGTATATCAATGCATGCAAGTCTTGGTCTGTGAACAGGTAGCAGGTGTTTTACATGTTCTTTTTTTCAAATCTAAGATTTGTGCTAAAATCCTCCCCGGTGTTTCAAAGTGATATCCAGTGACGTCAGTTCAACCTTATAAGTGGAGATACATTGTTGATGTTACTGTTATAAAATGGCTTAAATTAAGTATTTGCAAAGCTCAATGTCATTTTCACAGGTGGCGGAGCGTTGTTGTTAGTAGCTGCTGAAAGTAACTAAAAAAAGTTACTTTCCAAATCAAGCAATCAGTAATCTAACTAAGTTACTTCTTCCAGGAGTAATCAGTAATCGGATTAAAGTTACTGTTTCAAAGTAACTATGCTCTGGTGATAACATGCATCAAGATGCAAGAACCTGCAGTAGGTTTCTCATTAAAACGTTCCCTGGCTGAAACATGAAGCCCAGAGCAGCAGCTGTACATCAGGGAAGCTGGGTGAATCATTTTGGGTTCTGTCTTGACCGTCCGGATCACGTGAACCACGCTGGGAGCCCAACATGCCTTTTCCTCAAAGTGACTCAATGGCACAGCCGCACGCTAATGACTCACGAGGACGCTGACAGGGACACGCTTCCAAACACGGGGGTCAGTCTGAGCTCGAGGTGTCACATGTAATATGTCTGGCTGTGAGTGCTGCACACTGAATAGGGAAGAACACGACGCTTTTCTTGGCTAACACTGAGGAGAGCTCTGAAAGGATCAGGCATTCAGACTGCTGTATGCCTGCAGACAACAGAAGAGGCCTATTTCGTTAATGTGACACACTGCAAAAACACAACTTTCTTTCTCTATTTTTTGTTGAAAATATCTTAGTACACTTGAACTAAGAGAAAACAAACTGACAAGTGACCTTCCAGCAAGATATAGCAGCTTGTTTTAACCCAATTAATTAATATTGATGAAAAAATGATGACGTGTTATCGGAAACATGTCTTCGTATGAGTAGAGATGCTGATACGACTGGTCCGATATTTACATCTGTATCGGTCCTGATATTGAAAAAAGTTCAGCAGCTATTGGTGACAATGTGCCAGGTCCATAAGGGCAGATCTAATCAGTCTAATTCTAAGCTTTGTGCTCTTTGTCATACTTTATTTATTTTACATTATATTTAGAATTCCTAATTACACTGACTGAACCATTTGAAAGATTTGACGCAGTTTATTTTTATATTTTTGTCCAAAGTAAACTATTGCTTTTGTCAGTTTCTTTGTTATTTTTTCTTACATTGGCTGTTATACTCCTAATTGCACTAACTAAATAGTTTTTACATGTTTGACCAAGCTTCTGAAGCTATTGGTGTATTTAAGTGTTCTGTATTGGTGCAGAGTTATCAAATAAATTTGTAATCTGGTGCATTTACGTCTGCGTCTTTTAAAAAAAACAAACACTTTAATTCAATTCTACAACGTTTTTCTGTATTGGATTGGTACTGACCGATACTATAACGCAGATTTCTGTATTGGTATTGGAAATTTAAAAGAAAAGTGGATTGTGCATCTCTAGTATAAATCTCTAGTATTTGTTTTTTTTTTCTTTTTCAAAAGAAATATATTATGTACTTTGTGTCGTTTACACTGTCGGTGAAAGGTTCGTCTGAAATAAACTAAACTAAACTAAACTAAATTGTCTCCCAGTAGATTTAGTACTTTTTAAATCACTATTAAGGAACTATTGACTTATAACAAGCTCTTACATCTTGCAAAAAAGTGAGTTGTCAGTTAGTTTTGTTTTATTTTGAGTGTACCAAGATATTTGCACTAGAAACTAGGAAATAAAAATAGATTTGGGTTTTTGCAGTTTCCTCCCACTTTACAATTAAGTCCTACTTTGTGTTGGTTTGTCACAAACAATCTCAATAAAAGATACATTGAGTTTTTCTGTGTATACCGTGAGAACGTCCAAGGCCTTTTACAAGGCTTTGTTTCGTAACTCCTCAGGCAGTACTTCCTGGATTTAGTCTCCGCATTAACTGGATGGAACAATAGCATAATATGATGATAAATGAACAATCGTTTTATTCTGCGGAGCTGCGGTGATGGAAATGTGGATTTAATCTGGGCTTCGTGACAGAAAATCACTATTCCTGTTTTACAGGGAATTTGATTGTAAAACAAAAGTCAGGTTACCATAACAGCAGAAATTATTTTTAATCATTATCCCGTTCTGCCCTTTCCTTTTTATAATTCTGATAGCTATGAGTTTATGAGCCCTGGCTCTGTCCTGTGACCCCTGCTGGGGCCCTGGCGGGACGCCCCACGGGGCATAAATAATAAAAACACGCCACCCAGAGCAGCACAGCAGAGGAAACCAAGGAGCTCATCATGGCCTGTGCGCTTCCTTCATTACCCACAACATCCTGCTGTTCGTCTCCGTCGCCCGCTCCTTCTTCCCTTTAATCTCTGAGTACAACGGCAAGTATGGGATCCGTTTCCCAGAGGGCCCATCTCCTGAACACCGCTCCCCACTTTCTGCTTTTCGTCCGTGGAGACAGCGAGCAAACCGGCGGCTGAGCGGATTAGTCCTGGCATGACGACAGCCCGCCGGCATCTATCTTTGTTCTGCTTTCTTCTCCAAACTCCACTTCCGCCCCCAGGGGCCACCGACCTGTGCCACGCCACACGCAAACGCGGCCTGAGCACTCCCAACATCCACTTTGAAGTCCAGCTGCGTCCACAGCAAAACCCCCACAAACTGTTCAACAGGTGACAGCAGAGTGTTTGTCACTGACCTGGACAACCCCTCAATCATATCAACTCCATTCAGATTGTTTCTACAAACTAACTGGTGAGAAGAAAACTGGTGCAAAGTTCCTGCAGGAGACAAAGTCTCTGCTGTAAATCTGTCTGCACATCTTCACTGAGTCTTCTGGTTAAATACTATAACCGCAGCCCAATTAATAAACCAACCATGAGCTTCCCAACTCCCAGTGATGCTCTGTGAAGACTACAATAGCAATAAACTACACTAATATAATCTAGCACAGTATATTACTAAAACTTAGTTTAGCTGGTTTAAAGTCCTTTAATGAGATATCAAGAACCTTGAAGAGTCCAGAGATTTCTCCAGCTGCATAGCATAGCCACTGCATCGTTAAACCAATAAGCTAGTAAGCTAGCTTCTTTTGAAGTTAATCTTTTGCTAGCTTTCAAATTAGACAAATGACTGTCATTTCCAGACAGACAGCCATGTTGTGGAGAAAATACGTCACGCAATAAGCTTTTAAAAAGTGCTAAATTTACCAAGTGCTTTAAGTCTCTGTATAAAAATCAAAATAAGTTGCATAATATTAAGATTCCTACTATAATCAGTATGTTCTATTGTTTGAACAGCAGAGAGAATAACCTCAATTTTCCATGTGTACAAGCAGTCTGTGTAAGTAACTCTGTTCAAAGCTATGCTAACCTTTGAACAGTTATTCAAAGGTTAATAAAGTAACATTTTTCATAAACAACCATAAGATTTATTTCTCTTAACGGTGTTTTAAGACAGTAGTAGTTAACTCGGTTGGCCCGTCTTAGCTTTAATTTCCGGGATCAACTAATCTGGATTCAGTCTCCATGTGTAGTTATTTAAAATAGGCAAGACAGTAACTGTTTATGATCTTTTCACAGAAAATCTTGAAGTATCCCTTTAGGCTCCGTCTGTTGAGTCCCGACTAAAAGCACATAAAATTTAAGAGAGTCACTCATTCGCTACCTGAACAGAACTAAACAGGCCATAAGGCAGCTTCTTCTGCAGAAGATAAAATCCTCTCAGCAGCAGCTCGTCAATTAGAGGGAACAAAGCAGGGTTTAATAAACAGAGACACAACTGGTTGATTATGTTTATCGCTGCTCAGAAACACAGATCAGTTACAGGAGGCGACGTGAAATAGTTCTGCTTTGGGGCCATCGAGGTGTTAAGTTTCAAAAGCAGCAGATAAATGCAGTGATAAATGAAACTGATTACGTCACGATCTCTCAGTGGTGGAACAGGTTTTAGGTTTTCTATGACTTTGACGGAGGGTTAATTTGGAGGCTTCGCTGAAGCTGAAGGTCCTGCTGAAGGAATTTCCCCTCAGTGGTGAAAATGTCATCGCTGATGGGGGTCGACCTCATCACGTCAGGCTCGAGTCACTTCCAGATTCGATTTCTCTGCTGACTGATTTATTGACTTTAAGATTCTTTCACCACAGTGATTCAAAATGTTTGTGTTTTTACATGAAATTGAAAGTTTAAAATCTGCGATAAGATCAAACAAACCAAGAATTTAGCTCTACTTTAGATGCACTAATCTTAATCACAGACACATTATCTAGTTAAAACAACAAAAGACCCTAAATATAAACAGGTTAGTATATTTTCTTTTGTAGTTTAGTTGATGACAAAGAATCCTAAATGCATATTTTGTAGTTTGTAGTTTAGTGTCATAGTTTATTTAAAAGTTTCTTCCTAATTTATTACTTCACTAATAGTTTTTTTCCTTCTCAAAATTAATCCTAATCAATATTTATCTACTTATTAAATATATTTAAAAATGTGAATATTTAATAGGACAGTGTGGAAGTATTCATGTTCCACCTCAAGGTACGTCACAACCACAAACTTTAATGTGTTTAGGTTCACCACCCGTTCACTCACATTTAGATGTTTCATATTTAGATGTGAGTGAATGGGTGAATGCCTGCATGTCGTGTGAAACGCTTTGAGATCCTCTGGGCTTGATTCTTGAATCTCCCATGGCAACCATTCAGTTGTGAAATAGCGTCGCCTTTGAGATGCAGTTCCTCCTTTGAGCGGCTGTCCTCCCTCCTTCAGACTAGCCAACATCAATTAGCAAACACTGGTGGAACTGCATCTGCTGAACTCATTATAGGAGCCACTTCTCAGAGCAACACTGGTAAAAACGTTAAAGGGTTAACTGAGGAATGATGTTGTGATGACTTCGTGAAGGTGGAGTTTCAAAACGAGGAGGACTTTCTTAAAGAGACAGAGGCCCAATTTCAAGACGCTAAATTACAGTCAAATTTCTTTTAAGTCATATTTGATATATTCAACATTTTTATAACAAATAAAGGCAGCAGTGACTTGATTGTGTTACAAAAATAGCACTGAGAGGCTGGGAAAGACTAACAAAATCATAAAATCGCGGTGAGATGAACAGCAAAGATATGATCATTGTAAGAACAAAACCAAGAAACCCACAATCACACTCACTCCTCTGCAACAACACAGAGCTACACACACTGCAAGGCTTTGCATCACACTGCAGCTCATTGCTTTATGTCACAGCTGATCCTTAGAGATGCAGCACTCCTCGACTCACGGCACATTCTGGATCCTGAAGCTGCACCTTTTCCCATCATTGTCCGTGTGACGAATCCGTAAATAGGGATTGGCTGTTTTGAAGTCCAGCCAAAACATATCAAAAACATATTTGCCACCAGCAGAGTTTCACCTCGTTCTTCAACTCTAAATCCACTTCACCGCATTACGAAGCCGCGACGCAGACACTCCGTCTCCGCAAAACACGACCCAGTAACACGATATTTGTCTGAGTCAGACACCTGGGGCAGAGCGAGGTTTCATTTTCTCTGACTGGGATCCGCAGATGAGGGTACAAATAATTCTTAAGAGTTGTCTGATGTGTCTGAGTTGATCTCAGAAAGCAGCCAGAGGGGCTGTTTCTGAGAAGTAAGAACAGCAGGGCTGGAGTTGGGGGGAGCCCTGAGTGTGTGTTGTGGCTCGGGTATATTGAAGCATCTGGCCTCTCTCATCACTTCTACCTGGGACAGAATCGTGGCGTTTCCAGGCCTGCAAACTGGCCAAACTCGCACACTAACACCTCTGGATGTGTCATTGAGCTCAACATACACACTGATCTTATTTTCTGCATGTAGAGTCTGCAGCTGTGTGGGTCGGGTAACTACTGAGCCGTAAACAAGTGTTTCCTCCTTACAGATGTCTTTTGTTTCCGTTTTTCTTGGCAGAGCTATGAAGCGTTTGCAACAGCTAACCATGTTGGAGGAGTTTTGGCATGCTGTTTTAATTCAGGCACATTGGAGGATTTTGTTTAAAACTGCGGTATGTAACATTAATAACATATTAACACATAATCTGCGTCGGGGAAAAAAAACACTAAATCGAGCTCCTCTAACCCCTATCCCTAACCCTAATGCTGTGGTCCTACTGCCATCTGCAGAAATACACTGCTTGGTCAAAAACAACCAACCAGAGGGGTGCTGTGGTGGCACAGGGCCAAAGCACAACCCACATTTGGAGGCTTTATTCCTCAAAAAGGACGTCACAGGTTCCATTCCCAGCCTGGTGACCTTTGCCGCATATCTCCCCCCTCTCTCATTACCTACTTTCCTGTCTGACCACTCTCAAATAAAGGCCACTAGAGCCAATAAAACCATAAAAAAACAGACAATCAGACCCAGCCAGTAGCGCATACACACGCGTGACTGACAGCGCTAAAACTCTCCTCCTGCCTCCGGTTGGTTGTTTTTGTTTGGGAGCAGAGCATTTCTGCAGATGGCAATAACAGCACTGGGACGAAGTTGGTTTTTTTCACAGATCATCTGTCTCATATTATACTGTCAGGACGTAATGAGAGTTTTAACAAATGTGCAAAAAACAAACATATTCTTGTAAAAGCTGCATTCTGCAGCTCTCAGGCCTCCACAACATTTTCAGGTTAGACTGTAAGAACATTTTAATTCCAGCTTATGTCATTTTCATTCTTACACCTTGCATAGAAACCCCAGAGTTCAGAGTCAAAGAAAGCAAGAAAAGTTGTCTTCATGTCACGGTATCCGTCACTAAAGTTCCAGATTGTTGTTGTGTGATCTGTAACTGCTTTAATGTTTTGATAGTGATAGCTGTGGTAGAGACAGACGCATGAAAGCGTGTTACCATGAACAAGCATGAACAAGTTCAGTATGTGCAAAAGTCTCCAGGTTTTTTCCTTCGTGTTGCTCTACTAAACCGGAGAGAGCTCTACATGACATTGCTGTTTCATCTGTTTTGATTTATTTTTTATATCTGGCAGTGATGTGTTGGTAGTTTTTATTTTAGCTCTTTCAGTCACGTTGTCAGAAAAGCTCGACTTCTTTAAGACCAAAACCAAAAGATTGATAAGATTCAAGTTATGATTGAACAGGTGGGTCAGTATATTTCTAATAAGTTGCTTTGGATATATTTTCCCCTAACAAATAAAATCATAATTCTAAAACAGGTTTTTGTTCATCTTCGATATAAAAATCTGAATTGTTGAAACAACTTATCGGATTAATCACGATTAACCTATTAATGAAACAATCATCAACTAATTTAGTAATCGATTAATTGTTAACTGGGATATACAGAAAAAATGCTATTTGGTGAAAAAAAACAACAACATTCAGAGCAAGTAGTTTAGCCAAAACTGTACAAAAATATTTTATATTTCATATAAAAACTCCTTTGACTGTAAATATGTTTGAGCCAAAACTCCTCAAGAAAATAGCTTTAACTTCACCCGGTTCAGGAATGTGATGTTTTTGCATTTTAGGCAATAAAAAGTTAATTTCCTTTTTTAAAGATGTATTTTTAAAAATACTTAAGTGGTTAAATGAAAAATCTGCAGAGTGCGCCATTTTTTAAAAATCCAATTAATTGTCAGAATAATCGATTACCAAAATAACCATTAGAAAAATTGTTTGATTAAAAACATAGCAAACTTGTAGGGACTCCTCGGTGCTCACAAAGCCAAACCTTTCAGAATGAGAACATTTCTGCTCTTGGAGTAACAACAGTCAGGCTTTTCTGCGTGGGGGGAAGCTTCAGATTTAATACATTTAATACAGATTTACAAGCTTCAGGTTTTTGCTCTGTGGGGTCAGAAATAGACGTACAAATGGGGGACTTTACAAGCCGCTCGCTCGGTGGCAGAAAACTTTCATCCAGAGTTTGTGTCAGACTGTCCTTTCTTGCCGGGGTTTTTGAGCGTAATGGAAATGACAGCGGATCCGACACGGCACGAACGGCCCCCACAACGAGCCGAGAGAGCCGACAGCTGACAGCTGACACGGCCCAAAAACAACAACACCTGCAGACAGACGCTTCCCATCTGATCGCTGAAAGCTGCTGCTCCTCAATACATGGAAATATCAAGCAGCACCGTGCTGTCCCTGCTGGCAGCTCGATCTGTCTGTTTCTGTTTTCACGGGAACACACACACACACACACACACACACACACACACACACACACACACACACACACACACACACACACACACACACACACACACACACACACACACACACACGCACAGAGTACAGCTCACTGGCCTCTGCCATCAGCTCTGACACTCAGTGGCAAGTATCGATCCAGAGGCTTCGCCTTTTCTCTAATCACTCAACCCTGTTTTATTTTTTTTTGTTTGTTTTTGATAAGTGCAAACAATACATGTCGGTAAATTCAGCCTCTTTTTAAAAAAACTCACAAAAACCCCCAAAAGAAATGGGACAACTTATTAGTTTTAAATATTGCTAAATATTGTTCTTTTAGTTTATCAGAATAAAACACATTTACTGCTAATTTTGTTGGAACCATGCTCAGTCACGGAGAGCTGACTGACCTGATGGAACATTTATCAAAGCAGAGTTAATTTATGAGTCAAAAGCATTAAGATGAATTCACGTCTAAATTACTGCTTGGGGGGGAAACTTTTGTTTGCGATGATTTCCTAAGAGTTTGTGTTTTTATTGTTCTTTCTCTGTGTCCGTCAACAGAACACAAAGAAAAAGCAGCCGGGCGTCGGTGTGGAGCAGAAAAGCATGGAAGTCAACCGTGAATGGTTTTGGTCTCTGAGCCCTCGGGCAGCGCAGCGTTGGAAACAGATTAGCGGAAAACACAGGATGAGCTCAGGAACCGTGCTAAGCAGCGCTCTGAGTGAATTCACTGCTGTGTCCTAAAGTTAAATCTCTGCCAGGACTCAAGAGCAGGACTTATGTTGCAACTTTTACAGAAAATCACAGTGCAGGATAAAGTTAAACCAACGTGTTAACACACCTTTATAGTAATCAGTGACTTAAAGCTAAAAAAAAAAGAATAAATAAACAAATACCACCTGCTGAAATCCAACGATGTTTATTTCACACTCAGCCTGGAGTTTACCATGAACCAATTTGGTGTGGAATTTAAAAGCAGCATTTATGTTGGACCAACGTTTAGCTGTACTGGTGTAATGCTGCACTAATACTGATTTCTGATTTTCTTTTGTGGCTTGCTCAGACAAATACATTCAGCTGAACCTGGGTTTTAATGTAGCAATCAAAGGAGTTGCAAGATGATCCCTGTTTATGCATAAAAGCAGGTTTCCTGCACGTGTTACCTGAATTTTCTCAACTAGACCTAAAATTATGCTGGTTTTTATGCATTCAACTTATCTGTCAATGCTAGTCACGGCAAAAATTGGAAAATTTAGATTACTGGCAACTACAATAATTGATGCTCCACTGTACGTTTGGCATTTAATTCACTCACAGAATATGTATGAAATTGCTGCGTTCAAAAGCCAAACGCTTCCAAAGTAAAACTTTTTCCTACCAACCATCACAACATGTGATGTAAAATAAGTTAGCAAAACAAATCTATGATTATTACTCAGATGTCAACCTGTTGGATTTCTGTTGCTTTACCATCAAATGTAAATCAAATATGTAAGGAAGTAAGATGACTTTCTGCATCCTGGCACCTGATCAATTTCAAAGGACTGGCTGGATAAATCCAGAGTGCAATAATGCAATTATCATTCCAAGTTTATATGAGGCAATAAGCTTCATGGGAGATTTATAAGATCCCTGATCTGATTCTGATCTGTGCGTCTCTCTGAAGACAAAAAAGCATTCACCTCATATGAAGATGGCGTGAGTGGAGGTCTGCATGCTTCTGCTTCTGCATTATTAGCATATCTGTTTAAACAGCTGAAGCTCCAACGCTGCAGATAAATGATCATCATGATGTGATTAATTAGAGCACTGCTTGGTGGGATTAAGGCTGAATCTCATTTCACTCCTTAACCCTCAACCTTAAAGGAGAAAGGGGAGTTTGGTTTGTTGCTGAGGAGTAAATAAAGATTTATAGGGAATGGCTGCCTTCCAGGTGCAAACTTGGAAATGAAGAAGCAGACGATTTTACGTCGACAAGTGAAAACGTCCCAGCACATCAGGTCTAATCACTGTCAATTACTGGTGATCAGATTAAAAATAGCAAATATAAATTTAGAAAAAAGTAATATGATATAACTTTCATTTCTTCTCAACAAGCTAATAAAGTGAAAACATACTGTAGCAAGAAGAAAATAATTTTAAAGAAGCATTAAGTTTTTAATGTTTTATCAATACAGATCCAATGATCCGGCTTCTGATCCGGATGATAATGAGTCATGTTGGGTTTTTTTATGACGTCTGACATGTGGAGTCTGGCTTCAACCAATCCCATTTCTGGGTTTTTTAAATCATTCTTAAGACTAAAATAGAAAAGAAATATGCTGCTCACTCCTTGCCAGCAGCATTACAAGTTATTATAAGATCGCCACCATTTGTAAAAACAAACCTAAACACTTATCAGATCATCAAACTCAAAGTGCATGTGGTGAAAATCCTTTTATAAACACATCAGATCTTTGTGCTTGTAAAATATTGGATTCCAGTTACAAATCAAAGTTAAAAATTATCAGGCTGATTGATTGGTGCATCTCTAATTATCCAATATTACTCCCAGTGATAAATATATGTACTTAGTTAAATACAAGCTGTCATATTTAATCATACTTTATTTCCTTCAAACATGTTATTACTATACATGAAACCTGTCATTTTATAAACTTTGTAAAATGTAAAAACCCTTTAAATACTTTAAAGTAAACCGCATTTGTTCGCAGTTGCTCTACATTAAAAAGCATAAAAAATACCATCTGCCTCTGTAACAGTTTACAGGATATTATTAGTCATCTTATTATGATATAAGACGACTTATATCATAATATCAGTAGTGCCCCGGTCTGACTCATATTTTAACCACTATTGGTATTCAGCAGCAAAAGACAAGGGAGAGGTTGTGGCTTTATCCTGCATACTGTAACGAGGATACGCAAAGACGTTTTGACTAAATTTTGAGAGAGAGGGAAAAAAAAGTCTTACTTTTTTTTTGCTCATAAATACAAATCAAACCCTTCCTGAAAAAATAAAATGATGGCTTTATAAAACTGGCATTATTTTTAAGAATCTCTGCTTGGTGTAAAGTAAAATCATTTTCAGACTCTTAGAGTTTGAAGTAAAGAGATGATCTAATCTATTCAAAGCAATCCTTAAATTAAGAAAACAACATCTGCCTCATCAGCCAGCTTCATTGTTATGCCACGTTTTATTAAAATCCCCAATAACCCTTCATTAGATATCAGAAAGAAACGAAGAGAAAAAGAGTTCCGGCTCAAAGCGCAGATCATTTCTGTTCCAAGCTGTTATGTTGTCCCTCTCATACGATGACGCCCAGGGCAGAGAGCCATAATACCACCTCTGGGAGTTCGGGAATTCAGTCCAAGTTATGAGCTTTCCCTGTTTATGTGCGCCAGAATAAAAACCCCGTCAGTCACAGGGGCGCAACTACAGACTTTCTGAGGTGAATGTGAACATGTCATCGGCGCCCCTAATATTTCACGTGTTTTGTTTTGGTCATTATTATTACACTTATTGTTGAGATGTGTGTGATAGGTGTGTCTATCAGATATTATAGCAATACGGAATAAATCGCGTCCCGTGTTGGTTCAATAAGGGGCGGAGACAATAACAACCTGTTATTTTAGGCTGGCTTAAGCTAACCTGAATATGTACAACTCTCTTGTTGATACACTGACATTACTTACCTTCCGTCTTTCAACCACTTTGAAAAGCTTTTCTTCGGCTCTCCAACATCTTTATCCCTCCCCCTTCCGTTTTCTGTTTTGTGCCCCGGAGTTTTTTCCTGCCGACCATCTTTAGCTCCCTGTTGTCGAGGCATTACTACAATTCAAATTTAAAAGGAAAAAAAATCGCGCCTCAGGGCCGCTGCCCAAACTGCCTGTATGGGAGGAGAGAGGCGCCTAATCAGTGCTGTTCCTCTGTTATTGATCATTTCATACACAAACAGCTGTTAAGTACTTAAAATGCTGACAAGAAAAAAAAAATCCCCACATCGTTTTTGCGCCCCCTCTAGTGCAGCGCCCCTATGCGTTGCATGCACTGCATACCCACTTTTTGCGCCACTGGTCAGTGACAACGCGCGGACTCACCTCAGTGGGATCTTCACCGCCAGATATCTGTCAATCGCGATGGCCAGCAGGCTGAAGATGGAGCTCTGAGTGAGTACCAAGACGAAACAGGCGAGGAAGAGGCAGCCGTAAAAGTTCAGGTACAAGCCGACGCTGATGATTATGGCGAAGGGGATGGCGAGGCAGCCGACCAGGATGTCAGCCACAGCCAGAGACACCAGAAAGTAGTAGGTGGCGTTTTTCAGCCTGCTGTTGATCGCCACAGCCCAGCACACCAGCACGTTGCCGCATATGGAGAGGACAGCGATCACTGCTTCAATCGCGATGTATGATGCATTCATCTCAGTAGAGTGCGTCCGGCCTGAAATCTGCAGGTGGGTTACATCAGTGACGGTCATCCGCGACGCCTCTAGTCCCAGAGAAGGCAACAAGTCTGTGTGCTGTAATCCAGGGATACTCCACAAGTGGCTGCAGGAGGTGCCATCTGCTGCGAAGTGAGGAGGGCACTTTTAGACGAGATGGTTTGTGGAAACTTAACCAAAAAACCCCAAACCAAAACAACAACAAAAAAACTTCAACATCCGTCTGTTTAATCTGATTATCTGTGTGACTTACCTTACTGAGATCACGCATGGCCTCTGGATGTCCTCACACATGCAGCGGCATCTGTACGTCGGTGGTGTTGGTAGCAGTGTGTCACACAACTTCCCTCACACAGCGGTTTTCTTGCAGAGGAGGAAGCGAGAGAGGGCGAGGAGGGAGGGGGATCACTTTCACACAGGAGCCACGCCCCGACACACACGCTCACACAAGCAGTTAAAAAGTACTTTTTTTTTTTTTTTTAAAAAAGGCGAAATCCCAGGAGAGCGCCGGTGCCACGCTGTGCGTAATTACGAGTCGGTTAAAGCGGCATTCAACCACGGTTTCCACGTGGATTTCCCGACACGCAATCGCTGGCCTGCGTGCGCGCGAGTACACCCACGCGACCTAAAGTCGATACCACTGGTTTCCATCAAGCACTCATGCGAGAGAAGTTCAACTCCAAACTTGTGGGTAAGACTTTATTTGAAGGGGTGTGTGTGTGTGTAAGACACTGGGGTGAGCACGAAGGAGTCTTCATGAATGTTTGTCCTGAAGTCCGGTTCCGTAAATAATGACACTTTAATGAACTTCTAATGCAACTTTGCATTAAAAGTCATGTTTTCATTATTTTTTTTATGTCTTTCTTAAATGTTTTATGTCTTTTATTTATTTATTTTTTATGTAATATTTGTGGTACAAAAATATTTGTCTTTTACATTTCTTGTTCATGTGTGGGATTTTATACTATAATGTTCGAAAGAAATAAAATTATTTACCGAGCAATGACAACAGTTATAAACATTTATGAACTCGTGACAGGCGTTGTGTCATGTTTATCACAGTGTCATGTCAATCTTATTCACACCCCTTCAAATAAAGTGTTACCATTTTTTTGTTTCCTCCAGAAACGAGCGTTTCTACCTTGCAAGTAAGCGATGTAAAATAAAATACTTGTATGTATGTGGTGCATATTCCTTTAACTTTGAGATTTTTATGTTATTTGATAGACAAAATGAGGCATTTGTGAAGCGTAAAGTAAATAAACGCTTTTGAAACTTTTACAAAACAAAATCTTAAAAGTGTGGTGTGAATATGAATTTGACTATTTCGAATGTCACCCAGTTAGTGAAGGGACTCAGTCGGTGTGTAGCTCAGTCTAAATATAAATCCAGCTGTGGAGGCCTCAGAGGTTTGTTAGAAAACATTAGTAAACAAATGGCATCATGAAGACCAAGGAATACAGCAGACAAGTCAGGGAGAAAGTTGTGGAGTTTCTGGCTTACAAGGAACCTGTAACAATCCCCAGTCCACCTTCAGGAAGTCATCACAACATCACTTCTCTATTAACCCTTTAACAACACTTATCAACTTTGCACTGAGGGGCATGCCGTGGTGGCGTAGCGGTTAGCGTGACCCATATCTGGAGGCCTGCAGTCCTCGACGCGGCCGTCGCGGGTTCGACTCCCGAACCCGACGACATTTGCCACATGTCTTCCCCCGTCTCCTTCCCTGTTTCCTGTCAGCCTACTATCATATAAGGGACACTAGAGCCCACAAAAGACCCCCTGGAGGGGTAAAAAATAAAAATAAAAACTTTGCACTGAGAAGTGGCTCGTATAACGAGCTCAGCAGATGTGCAGTTCCACCAGGTGTTTGCTAAGTGCTGCTGGCTAGTCTGAAGGAGCTGACTGGGAGGACTGCTCTGTGAGGTGGAAACGAGAAAGCTTAGAAACTGCAGCTCTAATGAGGAGCAGCAGCTCAAAGGCCAGGCGCTTTACACAGTTGAATGGTTGCCACGGGAGACTGAAGGACTTCTCAAACATGTGTGAAAGAATAAAGGAAACACTCCACGGATGGAATTTGGTTTTACACAACATATGCCCTTTTCAAAGAAGAAAATACTTTTAATTTAGTTTTTTTTTCTCATGCTATTGGATGTTTGATGAAAACAAGGTCAGAAGTA
The DNA here is from genome assembly GCF_002775205.1 of Xiphophorus maculatus. Taxonomy (NCBI): domain Eukaryota; kingdom Metazoa; phylum Chordata; class Actinopteri; order Cyprinodontiformes; family Poeciliidae; genus Xiphophorus; species Xiphophorus maculatus. The sequence goes on along the minus strand of NC_036453.1, from coordinate 24,902,421 downwards.
CATCCATCAAAAACGTTGGAGTCACGTATTCCGGTACATTTGCAATCCTTGAAGACGATGTTTTCACATGGATCAAACCTGCAGCCACAGAAATGTGTTACAGTAACAACAGTAGGTGTACTGTAAAAAAAGCTGGCAGCCCTGCTGAGTGTTCCCACTGACTTCAATGTTTTTCCAGTCCTGGCACTGGGCTTCAACGGGCCCAGTGGGAAAACAATTTATCACCCATGAAGCAACACAGCAGTATGATTAAGGCACAAACACAGAGGCTGGACTGTTTACCCACAACCAGCCGACGTGTCGAAACATGACAAGTGAGAGCAGACACACTGACGAGTGAAAATAAATTCAAGATAATCCTTTATTAAAATTACCATGGAGACATATCCATCACCAGAGAACATCTTCTGTTTCTCCCCATCGTGTCACTTGTCAATAAGCAGCTTTTGTAAACAAATAAATACAACTTTATTTTTAAAAAAAAGAAAGAAAGGAAAACAGGCGTCTGCAAAGTGAAGCGTGTCAAAAGCTGGAGTGTCCTGTTACATGTAAAACATCGTCCATATTTCAACGTGGCATGCAGCCTAATACAGATGCTTCACTTTTTTTCTTTTTTTTTTTGATGGGAAACGTGGAAAACCTGTGCAGTGCGACGGCAGCGGTTAGTTAATCCTTAACGCCAGGTACTAATCTAATCATAGAGGTGAATGTGTTGCCATTATCATATCGCTGCAGACGCCTGCAGCGGCTCCTCGGTGTGATGGATGGTCCCGCCGGAGTTGTGTGAGTCTGTCGGGAGCATTTGATTTGTAAACAGTGGTTTTAATGCTGCCTTTTAGAAACGTGTCGGCAGCATGGAGAGGATGATGGAAGATATCAACAACAGTTTGGTTTTTTTTAAACTGTAAAATAGAAAAAAAATCTCAGCTGTGCTGTAAAACTGCTACAAGATGTCAGAGTGACTCTGGATCAGTATTAGTTCATCTGTGAATGTAATGCTCAGTCCACACTTCTTGTGAGAAATCTATTTTGGCGACTGCAGCGCCTCTCCTTTTTTTGGTCGCACTTCTGACTGTAGAGGTGAGTTCAGAAACTTCTTGGGCAGCTGATGAGTGACGGACAGGAGCGCCGGTCAGCCGGCGGCCTTCAGCCGGTCTGGAAGGAGAGCGTCCCACATGGAGACGGGACAGAAGAGTCGCCCCGTCCGACTGATCATCCTGTCTGCCTCCCTGATGCATCAGGTCTCAAAGTATTTGTAGATCTGGGAGACGTACTGCATGACGCTCTGCCAGTCGGGCCTGTCGGTCTTCATCAACTCCTCAATGTCCTGTTTGGAACGGAAACACAGCGGAAGTGACTTGGGATTAAGATGATGTTGATGGTAAAGGGAATACGACGGCGTATTAGGGCCTCACTGAGAACATTAAGAAATTAATTACGAAGTCACATTACGAGAATAAAGTAATAAAATTCTGACTTTATTCTCGTAATGTGGCAATACTACTACTTTCTTCTCATTGTGATTTTATTCATGTGTAATTTTGATTTTATTCTCATGACTTTTTCTTGTAATTTTATTTATAAATTATCTTTCTTAATATTGCCATAACACGCCATCACATGGCAAAACCTGGTTTGGAAAGTGAAGGAAATGTCTACATTTAAAAACACTTCTTTAGGACACTAGTCACATAAAGAAGTGTGATTTATATCAATAGGCAGCAAATCGTAACTGCATTTAGTCATATTTTCAAAAATATTTGTATTTATTGATGCTTTCATTGAATGAACAGTGAAAAAACAAATATTAAAGCTGATATTCTTGACAGTATGGACAGTTTTGGGGGTTTCAAACATTAATTAGAATTTCTAATGACAACGATAAATAAAAATTAAATTTATTACGATAAATGATAAACGATATGATGAATGTCCATCTCTACTATGATGGACATTCATAATAGCAGATGAATATCCATCATTCATCTAGTATTGGGCAGATTGGGAAGACAAGTCCCCCAATCCATCCACCCATCTTTTTATTCTCATTTATTCCCCATCAGTAAAGGCAAACAAAAATGAAAAAATAAACATGATCAGTAATAAACAATCTTAATTGTTTAATCATAACCTAAGTGGTTATGATTCTGGCTGGAAGATAAGTTCTCACTGGGTCATCAGTATGGAATTAGTTCCAAAGAAAATTTTAAAACCACTGTGAGAGTTTGAAAGCCGACGAGGAGAACTTATGCAGTTTTCAAACATTTATTTGTTTTTCATACCGATTATTTGATTAGTTACTGCATGCAATCATTGCTGAACATTTCTCAAGAATGTTAAAGAGGATGTTGGACTCAGGAGCACCGTGGCTCGTTTTCCCTGATGTATTCAACACAAGTAAAACTGAACACAAACAGACGCATTTCGATTTTTAAAATCTCTGGTAGATCCGCTTAAATGAAGTGAGCAGGTTTGTTGTTCTCTTCCACTCCTCTAAAATATTTGATGTGTTGTCATGAAACAGTTCACTGAATGGAGCACAAGGAGAAAAATATTTTTAGACTCTTTCTATTTTTACATTTCTTATGTTCCATACCTGGGAAAACAAAACCCACCACTTCCAAGAGGCCATTTATCACTAAAAACCAACTGGGAGTTTTCCAACGATGCCTTAATAAATCCGTTGAATGAGCAGAGTATGCAGTGGAAACCCAGTGGCCTTATATCCTAATAGCATCTCAACAGTTTAAAATGGTGATGGCAGCATCATGCTGAGGGAATTGTTCAGGACAGACGGAAAGAAAGAGCGAGAATAACATTTCTAGATGCTTTTTGTATTCCTGGAATGGAGAATAAATCGTGACAGAAAGGAGACTCTGGTGACTCAACGCTACATATCCAAGTTTAATAAGCTGTGACAGCTGGTGAAGGGATTACAGCACAACAAAAGTAATGAACTGAACACACACGCAGGCAACGGCTTTTGGGAAATGATGCAGAAAACCGTAAATTAGTCCAACAAAGTTTGGATTTGGACGCAGCAGGACATCTCTGCAGGGACCCGAAAATGATGGAGTCCAAACAGGCTGAACTTCAACATGTCTACCGAGAAATTCAAAGAACCCATCCCAGAAAACGCTCGTAAAGGTCGCAGGATTGTTTCCCAGAATTCCTCTGACTCAAAAAATTGATTTGTTAAATGTTTCATCTTTTTTATGCTGACATGGCATGAATCTGAAAAAAACAATTCTCTGCTGACTCTGGTTTCCGTAACTGTTTCCGTGAGATCACCGCCCAAAAGAATTATGAGAAATTAATTTCTGGGATGTGTTCAAAGTAAGAAAGCAGGGAAATGTGGTCCAAAGTTCACCAGCAGAGAGAAAGAGAGTCAGGATGGGAGGGAGACAGAGGGTCTATGTTGTGGACATGGGAACAATTCAGTCAAATCCAACCACAAACGCTTAATAGAGAATTATAAGAAACCAAAGTGTGACCTTTGATATAAATGCAGTAATTAGGGTTAGTCAAACTTCCAGATTTGGAGTTTTAAAAGCCATATCAGGACAAAAGATTTCTGCTGGGAGTTTTAGGGTAGACGTCTGATTCTAATCTCTACATCCTTACTATTATCATTTTTATTTTTAAAATTTCTTGCAGGTACTATTTTGGTCAGTTAATGAAGCAGACAAACATGTTACAAACACAGAATTTCCACAAACAAAGCAATTATAGTACTTTAAATTTAGACTTTTTTTCTAATAATGATTGTCCTGGACTGGAATGTTAAAACTTTAATGAGTCTCTACTTTACGCTCAGTAATGTGTGTGTGTGTGTGTGTGTGTGTGTCGTTAATGCAGGGATGAAAAAACATGCAAAGTAGAGTGCTTGCAAAAAAAGGCTGTGGGAGTGTGATGGAGTTTTATTTCACATACATTAGAATGACGGATGGTGTGTTGCTCATTTCAGAGGACAGGAAACAGTCATATCCAACCCCAGCTCTCAGACTGTCTATGCCTGCTTATGTAGGCGAGCTCTGAAAGAGCAGAAAATATTCACTTGTACATACAAGTGCAAAATTATGTTCAAATTGTGTTTTTATTCCAGGTGGCATTTCACTAACTTGGCTATCGAGTTGATTTCTTCCACTAAAGCTTGTTATTATGGAGCTGAAACCGGGAAACTATTGAACACATCACCAATTTTCTCTGCAAAATTTCTGAAGGTGAAAGGTCATCAAATTCTCATCAATCCAATTCAAACGTACAAAGAACCCAAACCACTGATATCCACAAACTAAGTTATGTGTAATAACTTGGAATGACCACGCAAGACTCCACTGTTGAAGAAAAATCACGTTTAGGAGGAAATTTGCTAGGAAACATTTAGACGATGTAGTCTAAACTATAAAAAATTAACTCTTTAGAGGCCTTAAAACACACCTTGTTTGGCTGTCAAAGGAACTGTATAGCACCGCAAAAAACCAGCCTACCAACAGTGAAGTTTGGAGGTGTGGACAATTCGGTTCTGGTAGACGATAAAGGATGAACAGACAAATCTGCTGCCGCCATGACAATGAAGATTAAACACGTTGAATGTTTTAGCAAGGCAGCGATTCCAAACCAATAAAACTCTGAAATGGTTTCACAGAAGAAAAAAAATAAAGCTGGTGCTACGATCCAGCCAATCACTTGATCTGAATTCTAGAACATAGAACTAAAGGTCAGAGTTCATAGCAGGAACCCACAGAACTTTGAGAATTTGAAGAAATATTGTATAAAAAAATGGGCTAATATCTCACCAACAAAGCTTTCTTTTATTTTATTTTTTTTAAATATTACTATTAATATTTTTAAAAAAAGTAGTAAGTAACTTTGACATCTTTGGACAGCGTCCGGTGAAAATGGAATGCCAATTACAAATTTAGAAATACATTTATTCAGAAGATTGGGGATGTGTTGCCTACCTCTTTGGCCTGATTTGTGCCAAAATCTGAAACCACATTAATGAAACATAACCTGATGCTCCAAAGTCCAGAACAGTTGTGGGGTTTCCGTGGATTTTGAACAGCAGGACCTTCCAAGCCGAACATCAGCGCCGCATGTTCTCAGTTACAGATGATTAATGAGTTCTGCTTCGGGTTGTTTAAACACGAATGCTAATCTTTAGATGCCACCACAAATTCTCTGTCAGATTCTGGTTCCAGAACTTTTATGTTATTTCCAGTCAGAAGAGGGATATTGGCAAAATGAAAGGATTACTTTAGACTCAAATCTATCAGAGGTAATAAATTTGGACACAGCTGTAGGTGACGACATTATGAGTATGGGCTGGCCCCCGACACGTCCAGATCTGGCCCACATCAAAAGTGAAACAAGAACTATCAATTATCTTGTGATTGGCAGCTCATTCCAATACACACGTTAACAGTTTAGTGTAGTCATTTACTGCTGATAAGAGTCCTGCCTGATCCAATCACAAGAGGAAAGTAGGAAGCTGTAAACGTGATCAATGAAGCAATCAAATCCATCTTCTCAAGTGCAGCACTGATTGTTTAAGATCTTGAACGAGAGATTATTAATCCACATTCATTAAGTAAAGCTAGCAAAAAAAACCTTAACATTTAACATTGTTGATAAGGTAAAAGCCCACAATTTCCATTTCCAATTCTAAGCCTTAATGACGCTTAGAAAACCAAATCAAATTGAAAACTTTTCATTTCCTCCTGACAGAATGAAGCCCTGCTTGGTACCAAACAGTGTTTGTTGAAAGAAATCTGTAAGAATTACAATTCATTCACAAATTTCACACCTGTCTTTTTTTTTTTTTTTTAAAGTGCGGCACCAAAGTCACACATTTTTGTTCCTCGTAACTCAAGGAGTCATATTGACTCAGATGACATCTGAAGGCGATTGAGTGATGCTTGAATAAGTTTGGACTGTCAATAATGCAAATGTAATTTCAGAAGTTCATCACTGGATCTGAGAACAAAGTGGATGTTTGGCCATAACCCAATGTTCACTCAATGTCTTTTCAATAATTACTCCCTGAAGAGGAAAGACCAGCAGTAAATGTAAACATAATTCTAAATAATTCTCAGTTTTCAAATAAGAGTTAAAAACTGGAATTAGCACATTTCGCTACCTGTTTACAGCAAGATGTTTTTATTCTGCGCTCTTTTTATGAGTTATGAAAAGCATCTATCTCATAACTGAGTCGATTAAAAGTACGTTAAGCATAAAAGGAATAATGGCCCAAGAAGAATCTGAAACTTTTATGTCCACATTGTGATACTGAGTAACAGTTTACTTAAACAAACAGGTTTTCAGTTTTACAGTAACATCCATGACTGAGCCGTGTTCTGCAGAAATGTTGCTTCAAGCTCACTGTGGAGTAAACTTGAACTTGACTTTGTTTACTCTAAACACACGAGGAGCTCTCTTCAAGTGTAAACAGTGTAGCGTAGCTGACTATTACTCATGCATTTACAAATTGCAAGACTTTTTCAATGAGTTATTTGTCTTGTTGCAACCGAGGCAACGCAACAGAAATATGGATTTAAGATCGGCAGTAAGTAATGGAAAATCTTCACAAACTTGGGGAAAAACGTCCTTTGGGTAAATTAAAGTTGTGCAGCTTATTGCTATAAAATCTAAAAAAAAGTGTAGTATTTCCAATTTGTAAAGAATCTAAGAGAGTGTGTGTGCTGCAGCTCTGCTCACCAGAGATGTTTTGATGCCAATGCTCTCGGCGGCCTGGAAGGCTAGAGTCAGATTCCGGACCTGAACCAAAAGAAACAAACCATGGGGTTTTCAGAAGACATGAAAATCAGACACGGAGGTTCGCTCAGCAACAATAATAAGCTCACAGACACACCAATAAACAATACAATCTGCCATCAGACGGGCTTAAAACCAGCATAAGCCTCTGCTTGTTTATGTGACCATCTTGGTGCGTTACATTTTCCTGCGTGTTTCTGACATAAGTAATAAAACGAATGTGCAAATGTCATCATTTACTTGATCTTATATAAATGAGGTTAGTAAAGGCTTAAGTTTCAGATCCAGAATCCCCTAAAAGCCCTAAATGTATGAAATATAAACATGTAAAATCCACCTTTCCATTGCTTTTCAATGCAGGAAATTGATTTTAAAATACACGTCACCTTCAGCCCTGGGAAAAAGTGACCTCTAAAAAGAAGCAACATAAATGGACGATGATGTGTAGCATGTAACTGCAAAGTTTGAGACAAAATGTTTTTTATAGACAAAACTTTCCTAAAGTGCTGCTACGCAAGAAAAGTGGGTTAGATTCGCAAAAGTGGAGGCAAAGAGCAGTTTCAGTTTCGACTGAAACGTTTTTCACCCGGGATAATGAAACATTTTGAAATGAAATCAATGCTAATGGTCAACAACACAGTTTATGACGTGGCAGCGACAGATAACTCAAACAGTGAGTTAGCGGTCAGATCACAAAGAAGGTGTTGTTTGTGAACATAAAGTGTTTTAGCTAAGAAAACACCTTGTTTCACCATGTTTTATAAATCATAAGCTGAAGCAAAGAAACAAACATTTTCTTCGTCAGTGTTTGGATCAAATGTGTAGGTTGTGGTATTTTCACTTCCCTTCAACAGATTTGTAGCAATAACTCAAAGCAACTTTTTATGGGAAAATAAAATGTTTTTCTGACCGATTAAGATTTATTTTCTGATAGGAGTAGAAAAACAGAAAGAAAAAAACAAAGCGACAATTATGGAAAAAGATTTCAAACATGACAGAAAGGACATACTGAAAATCATCTATAGACTTCTCAATAAAAAAATATCTTTATTGACAGCACACCAATCACATCCGTTCTTAAAACTACTCACAATTACATTTTTACTGCTTCTGGTCAGATGAAATAAGCTGATAAGATCAAAAGATTACTTTAAACTTAAATTCATCAAACGTATAAATACTTTTGCCTTTATTGCAGCTGTCAGTGGACATTTAGAGTTTGAGATGTGTAACTGTGTCCTTGGAATGACCTTAAGGTAGCTGCATTACAATTAAGCAGTAAAAACTCAAAAATAAAACACAGAATTATTCTGTGGTAAAAAGAGTGAGACTTTGAGGTGCTTCTTTACTGCTACTACGCTTTACACAATAAGAGTGTCGCTAGTATAAAAAAACGCTATTTCGGTGACAGTTATTATGAGAATATGCTAATCGGAAATGAAAAAATGTCAGAAAAGTTGGTGAAATGTTAAGTTTTTGTAAGTTACTTTTTTATTATTCATCACTGTGATGAAATAAATGCAGATCTGGCTTGTTAAAGAACACTTAAATCTCCATGTAGGTTCCCTGTCTGTTAGGTCTCCAAGCTTATGATCTCAGACAACTTTCCTCAGGGCTTCCTACATGTATAATTAGAGAAAAAATATATAAATAGTCATATAATGCAAAAAAACAACAAAGTTTTAAGTGAGTACTGTTATGGTTCCTTCACCATCTCCTTGATTTTCCAGTTATGTCACCCAGGTGCAAATCCCAGAATTTTCTTTTACCTAAAATCTAAGCAGACCTACCGTGTTATCTTCCTAAAAGCATCTATGACAAAAGGTGAAGGAGGCCAGTAATGGGATTATTGGGAGGACGGATTACACCGGGAGCAGGCTGTGTGTTTGGGCCTCAGGGAAAGTCACTCAGAAGGAGTTATTAAAGGCAACACACGTCTATTGAATTATTCAGAGAGATGGGCCGTACAGCGTCTCCGTCATCAGCTCCATGTTGCACATTCACACCGACACGGCCGTACGCACCCACCTTCACACAACTAATTTATCAGGTAGAACATGTCAGGTCTGGTCGAAGGCGTTCATCTATTGCCGCGATGTGAGAGCAAAGTGACAGAGCCGCCAGGGAGGCAGCATATTATCTGCAGCGTCACTGTATACCAGCTGCTTGTCTGCATTACAGAGCTGTCGGCATCACTGCATCGCTTAAAGCATCACTACACAAACATTCATAATTCATCGTCATGCTTTCTTTGAACGCAGCACAGCCAATATAAAAAACCTATGAAATGGATGCAACTCCATTAGACAAGTTTGTGACGACATCAAACGCAAATCAAAAACTTTATTTCACTCTTGGCTCATAATGTGATGTGCATAAGCAGACGATTTTCACTTTAGTCACGCTCACGCGTACGATGGAATATTAGGGATAGAAAAGATACAAATAAAAATCAAAACAAAGTATGAGAATAAAGTCATATTATTGTGAGAATAAAGTCAATGTTTGGAGAATAATGTCAGTGTTAAAAAGTTAAAGTCATAATACTGTGAGAATAAAACAATTATAATATGAAAATGAAAACATATTTAATACAGTCATAATGCTATGACTTTATTTTTGTGTTATTTTAACTTTATTCTCATACAAGTTTATCCTCATACTTTTATTTTCTCCCACTGCTCCATGATATTCCACATGTCACTCCATGAATATTGTTTCCAGGCAATTAATTTCTTGCAAGCCAAAGAGGCCCAACATGCACTTTTTTCTTTTTGCACATTTTCCCAGATGCAAAATTATCCAGTAAAAAACAGGGTGGAGAAAGGAAGTGCAAAACAAAAGAAGCAGATTAGATCATTAAAAATGCTAACTTTTTTTTATGGAATCTGAGGATGCTCTAAAAAGGAAATGACTTTCTAAATGAAGCATGTAGTCAGAAAGTGTGTGGTGCAACGTTCAGCACATATTAGACGCTCTGGTGTCCTGATGCAAACTGACGAGGAGCTGCTCACGCTGCAGAAGCTGCTGTGACTCACGGATGTATCTCAGCATTCTTAGTTGGAGGCGCGAGTGATTTGTGTGGACAGAGGGTCTACACGTGCAAAATGCTATACTTGTCAACCTGTGCAACACATGCCTCAATTAAAAATAATGCTGCAGAGCGCATCATAACAACAAACTCCTTTGACCGACATGTTTTCCAATTCTCTAATTCGTGAAAGTTCACTGTCTGGGTTGTAATTCAAACTGTAAAACCGCATCTTGTCCGACAGCCCGATGGGGACAGGATGAGGTGAAGACGGGGCTGGATGCATTCAGCGCGCCTTTCAATGAAGGCATTGATTTCCAATCACTTATGTTTGATGAGCCGAGTCCCTGATTACATGCTGATGAAACACTGACCCACTTATTGAGGAGGTCAGAGCGGCCATGAAAGCCTGATTCCAATAAAACCTTAGATGCTGCTTAAAATGAAAGAAAAAGGACAAAGTGCACAGATTCTGTAACGGTTTGAGCTCTAAGTACTTAATGTAGTGCTGTGCTAAAATATTTTTTATTGTTCCTTTCCACGTTCCAACCACACACAGTCTATTTTATTTGGATTTATTTGGTATCCATTTAGACTGAACATATTGCTTAGCTAATGTTCCCATGGTAACTCCAGAGGAGCTGCAGACATCAGCAGCTAATGTCGTTTTTGACACGGCAGCCATTAATAATGAAACCCTCAAACATGGTCTTTATCAGAGTGCTGTAAAAATAAAACCAAAATAAGTTTGCAGTTCGCCACAGGCCAGGTCTTTAGACACAGCAAACATGCGGAAGAAGTTGCTCTGATCGAATCAGAGCGAAACTGAATTTCCTGGCCTACGTGCGAACCACTACGTGGTGCAAATCACTGCCACTGCAGCCAAAGGTGGTTCTACAAATTACAGACTCATAAGGGCTGAATGTAAAGGGGTCACAACACTTTACAGATTTCTATTTTTTGATTTCCACTTCATAACTATGTACAACTGTATGTTGATCACACACATAAAACCCAGAAAAGTGTTAAAGTTTGTGGTTGTAAAATGGTGAAAATTGAAAACCTCCTATAAATGGTAAACATTCCCATTGTGTAATTAGGATGTTGAATCAAGATATTCTCTTAACTATGCAGTAGGCAACTTCAATAAAAATATATTTTTTTACACATTTGTTAATAGCATCACCATATTAAGACAGAAAAATAATCTGTGAAAAAATTGAGCTCTTCCTCATGCTATCTGCAGAAATACACTTCTAGTCTTAGCACGGTCAATCACCCTCATGTACGGACTGCTCACACCCCATTCTTACTGTCTGCTAGGCTACAGTGGAGCTTACTGTGAATGTTCAGCCTTGTTAGCATGAATAAACAGTTTTCCTGTAATGGTAAGAAAACTCTCAATCTTCAGCAACATGTACACAAACATGATTGACAGCGCTAAGACCCTCCTCCTGGCTCTTATTGGTTGTGTCTGACCAGGGGAGATGTGTTTCTTTATAAAGGTGTAGTTTCTTTGATTCAAGACAAAAAAACCCACCTGCTTAGAGTTACTTTTGAAACATTATAAATTGTTATAAAACATTTTGATGTATAACTTGACTGTGTGTTCTTTGACTTTGTATTTTGTGTGTGTTTTTAATGATGTAAAGCATTTTGAACTGCCATGTTGCTGAAATATAAACTTGATTGATTGATTCTGCAGATGGCAGTAGGACCACAAGAAGATGGCAGAGGGGCTCAGTTTTTTTCACAGACCATCAGTCTCACATTATACAGTCAGAACATAGTGAGTTTTGACAAATATGTAAAAAACTTTTAAATAAAATAAAAAAGCTACATAGTGGAGCTTTATTTTAAAATATGTGCAGACGGCAGGCTTACCCCTCTACTGTGTAACTGATTCTGAAATGAGGAGGCCAACCTGCTGTTGCCTTTAAACTTGAATGTTTCCCCATACAGAGTTTCAGCTGTTCAGTCAGTGGCTTCCTTTTTTTTATTATTGTTTTTTTATTTCTCTGTTCTCTAAATAGTGTTACTTTTGACCCGTCTGACCCGCAGGCGGGGAAGCGTTCCTTTATTTTTTGGAAGCAGGGGGTATTTTTCACAGTGTGGGCTCCTGTACAGGCTTCCTGTACCTTATCTTGACTGATGAGCTCCTGGTAAGGGATGTGAGCAGGCAGGTACGTGTGCAGCAGGGCACAGAAAGCCAGGCCATCGCTCCAGCTGCTGCTGAAGTTGGTCACATCGATATTCTGTTGACAGAGAAAAGTATTTATTTATTATTCATCATTAATTACCAGCAGGAGAAGAGGAGAAAGCCACAAGATCACAGGATGAAGTCACAGACAGTAATTATGGTGACCTTAAAGCATCCATAACTTGAGCGAGCAATATGAACAACCCATTAAGTCAAAGAACCACGGAAAACAACATGACAATTATTATCTAATGCTATTATGTCTCACTCTGGGTTTTCCAGACTCCATTTAAGGCTGCTAGTGTTTCCATCAGCGGCGGGTAAGAGGATCTTCGTAGATTTGCAGTCGATGAGGTCTCTGATCTGCCCTCTGGGCGAGGAACGTGCACAGCGGCACGTCCAGCTCCTTCTGTTTTTGTTTGTGGGATTCGCACAGAAATGTCACCTCGCAAACGACGCATTCAGTGTATTCTGGGCCTGAAAAGTCTTGAGTTTGAAGGAAAGACTTCCTGCGGGCCATTGTTTGGAGGTTGCACACTCCCCGTTGGATAGATAAGTTATTTACGGGGTCTTCCTGTTTCATCCCTCTCATGAGCTTTTGGGAACCAGCCTCGCAGCTGAGGAGGTTCTCCTCCTTACATTCCAGAAACCACTTCGTCGCCAAATATAACATCTGGGGTTTATGATGTCCTCATGTCACACTTGGCATAAAAAAACCCTACAAGTGCAGAAATGTCAAATTTGTAGGAGAAAAGTCAGAAAAAAAGTGTTGCACATGCAAGAAACAAGCAAACAAACAAAAACAAATCTCAATTCTACTGAATCTGCTGTGAATATGTGCGGCCCAACCCGACCTGGGCGCCAAGATTTGTTTCCCCCAGAAGAAACAAGAACCTTGTTTTCGCAATTCAAAAAAAGAACAAAACAATAAGGTTGGACTTGCTGTACCAGAAGATATGCTTTTGCAGCACAATAAATATCTCAGAGTCCATCTGTTGCCTCTTGCACACAGAGAATTAACTCCAGAGAGATGCTAACAACGTGCCGCGCTGCCTCGTGTTTGTTTACCGTTGCTCCCGGCCAGTGGTCTTCAACCCTGGCCCTGCGGACAGGAGCGCTGCGGATTTTCATTCTGCAAATCTAATCAGTGACTGATCCATATATGCGACGCCAGGTGAATGCAATTAACTGCCTGACAGGATAGAAAAACGGCATAACCCTGAGACCTGAGGACAAAAATGTTAAATCACCCGGCCACCGCAATAACGAATATCCCTTGAGCTCTGAAGAATTGTACACAAACGGGGGCATTTCTGGCCGCCTTCATTTGTCTGGATGCCTGTTAGCGTAGTCATTAAACCAGACGCACTCTCAAGGTGAGGAGGAAAATTTTGTGAAAGGAAGTGAAACATATAATAGTACTGATGATGTGATTACCGCAGGTCGCTGATGTGTAAATATATCTTTGGCTAAATTTAGAAAATGAGCAAAGCACCTTTCACAGATAAGAAACAATAATGTTCACAAAGATGGAGAATGAAAGTAAAAAAATGACTTAATAAAGATATTAAAAATTCTAGGTAATTAAAAACTAGCCTTAGTACACTTTTGTACTTTTTAAAAATTCCTATTGCTTTTAAAAGCCGCCCACGCGCCTAAAAAACATCCAGCTGTTTTTTTTTTGGTATTACGTTAATATTTTTTGGTGTCTGGAAAACAAGCCGTTTCAAAAACCTCCTGACTGCTAAGTCCTACTGTGCCGTTACCTAGCAACCCAAGCGGAGCACCAGAATGTTTGGTCAGCTGGTTTGCTGCATTCTTGTTGGTTGTGCAGGAGGAACTGCTAATGCTTTTCAGAGATATACGGTTTCATAATTGCACATGTTTGCAGCCATTTTCACATGAGAGTGTAAATGTCGAGTCAGGGGGCGTGGCCAGTAGCAAATTATTTGGATTGAAAGTAACAAGAGGCCCTTAAACATCTCATTCTGAAAGGAGTTTAAACCAGGCAGAACTGACCAGACTAAAGTCTGATCATCTAAGAACGATTATGTTTTATTTAGGCCACAGACCCATTCTAACATGTTCAAGGAAACATAAAAACAGAGGGTTAAGTTGAGCTCTGTGGCTTTAACAATTCAATGACACTTAAAGGAGCTTTACCATGCAGAGCCCAGGAGATTTAATTTGGGATTTTAATATGAGCTCTGAAAAGAAGAAGAACGAGTGCAAAGACATGAAAACAGGAGCGATGTTAGCTCTTCTGTTAGGAGCTTCTGCTGCAGTGTTTGGACCAGCTGAGCGGGTCAGTAACTTTTCTTGTTGATGCATCTCAAAAGCCGTTTACAGTAGTCTAGACAACAGGAAAAAAAAAGCATAAATAAGTATTTGTCTCAAGTTTCTGCTTTGATACCAGCCTTCTTAGTTTAACATTTTCAGTTCCTATAAATGGAAGTACTGGTTTTTGACACTGAAATCTTTTAAAGCGCATGCGTCAAACCTAAGGCACAGGGGCCAAATCGTGCCCGCCGTGGCTTTTCATGTGGTCCTCTAGACTCCAGATGCATAAATGGAACCTACAAGATAACAGTTGTTTGTTTATATTTTATTCATCTAATCAAAGCAGCTTTTATCTGTTGCAAAATTACACCAATCAATCCCTCAAGTTTTTTGTGATTCTGCAATCGCTGAGATTTACGCAAAGTCAACAGATCCCTCCACTTTTTTATGCTATTGCAAAACTGAGTTTATTGCAAATTTTCCTCAAAAATTGTCAAAAATGTTGGCTTTAAGTGCCAGCTGTTAATATTTCTTATTTCTTCTAAGTAAAGCTGCCTCAGCCTTACTTCATGTCAAGCTGTAATTTGTGATCGATACAGAGTGTAACAAAAAGTCATTATTATTGTTGTACATAAGCTCAAATATTGCAAAATTTCTTGCAAATATTTCTAAAATAGCAACACAAATCAGAGACTTCCCACAAAATCCTGGAGGGTCTGATCAGTTTGAAAACATGTTCAATGTTATCCGGTGCATCTATTAATCCAAGCTCGCAGTTCAAATAACAGCATTAATCTCAGTATGTGGGTGTTACCATGGTGACATCAGCATCACCACATTATGGACTGTCCTTTTGCTTCTATAACATACAGTATGTGTTGGAAATGTGCTCACTGAGTTCAGGTCCTCAGCTGAAGGACAGACCTGGGCAGTGATGTCACATTCCTCTCCCTGTCACAGCTGGTTCAGCAGCACTGAGCGTGGGTGAAGCATGCGTAAACTCACGCACACACACACACGCACGCACGCACGCACGCACGCACGCACGCACGCACGCACGCACGCACGCACGCACGCACACACACACACACACACACACACACACACACACACACACACACACCCACACACACACACACACACACACACACAAACATCACACTGGGGGAGACAGCAGGGGGTTAGTCACACTCCAAGCCCAAAGCGGACAGAAATAGTCTCCGGATCGGGGGGCTTCTGAGGACAATTTGTGTGAGACAGCCTTTCCAGGTGTCAGCGGGTCTGGCGAGAGCCAATCGTAATCGTAGGTATGTTTGAATTCGGGGAAGAGGTCAGCACAGGGAGGGGCGGCTGTTGGGAGTCGACATGGGGAGGGAGACGTGAATGCTAAAACAGCAGAGGACAACAACAGGTCTCTGGGAGTGGGATCAGAAAAGCAAACACAGCATCAAGCGACAGGAAGCGCCTCGCCCGGCACAATAAAGCCAGAGCCGACGCTTTCAGGGAGAGAGAGGCTGGACAGGGAGACAGAACATTTTTGTTGGACTGAGCCTGATTCAGCATGTCAGCACATCGACAGCTGATCATGAGCTCTACACAACTTTCTCCTTTAAAAAGTTACAGTTCAGTGAAGTTAAAAAAAAAAAAGCATTAAGGATTCACAGATTACTTTACCGTTTAATTTTTAAAATATGTTGCTTGGTTCATTGCACAATTAAAATACAGATCAAAGCTATTAAGAAATAAAATAATGGTAAAAGTCCAGTGGGTTTAACATAAAGCCGCCACCGAAATAGTATAGAAAAAATGATAAAATCCAACAATGCAATCCTTCATCAGCTGATCATAAATTTATGAAGTACAGTCTTAAAGAAAAAAATAAAAACACATGAGTGTGATGGACCAGTGACCTGTTCATAATGGTCCCAGTGCTGGAGACAGACATGAGCCTTCCCGTTAGCCTGCAAAGACTCAGCAGGTATAGAAAATGAATGAATGAGTTTTGCTGCGTTGTCTCTGCTTTAAATAACTCTCTCATTTTCAAAGGTAACGGAGACAAATGTAATGTCTATGATTCTTCCTAAAATCTGTACTGCTCACTGCAAAAAGACAAAATCTCACCAACTATTTTGTCTAGTTTATAGTCCAAATATCTTAGTAAACTTGAATTAAGCAAGATAAAGGAGCTTGTTTCAAGTCAATATTCTTTAATATTTTTAAGCAAGTACTAGTTCCCCTGAGATTATTTCACATATTTCACATTTTCCCTGATGTATACGTGAAATAACCTGCCAGTGGAACCAATACTTCTTCATCAATATAATGAATTATTGACTTAAAACAAGCTCCTTCATATTGCAGAAAAGGTTCCTGTAAGTTAGTTTTGTCTCATTTCAAGTATTCTTGAAACTAGACAAAAATACTGTGATTTATTGTTTTATGTAGTACAGTGTAATTTCTGGCAGTACATTAATTCTTCTATTGCCAAACCAAGTCAGCTGACTCCTTTCAATGTGTTGCACCAGCAGCTCCACTTGAATAATCTCTATATCTGAGCACAGGCCATCAAGAGAGGAAGCTTCTATCTAACAACTTGTTCTTTCACTCCTGATCCAGACCTGCTGACCAAAGTAAAGCTCCTCACCGCTGCAGCAGTGTCCACATTACCGCCAACGAGACATTATTGTCCAGTAATCACTGTGACTAGAGAGGAACAACTCAGACCTGAGGGAACAGGTTCCCTTTCTCTGCTTGAGAACTATGGAGGAAAACCTTAATATTGACAGGAAGAGCATGTCAACTCCATTCTCTGCAGCAGAAAAATGAGGCCAGAGCGACGGCACTATTCACTGCAGGCAACCAAGCAAAGCCAAAAAATAAACTTGCTCTGGCTAAAATCACTTCTACTGCAGTGACGTCATGACAAAAAGAAGTTTGTTCAATTCTCAGATTATTTGCCACTCTATTAAAAATGTGATTGTGACGAATTAGCTCAACCTCAACTTACCTTTTGAGAGTATTAAGAGAATGCTTTTGCCCTATGATGCAGCAAAATAAATAGTATAAAGTGCCAGCAGATACACCACAAAAACACAAAACATTACCAAATAGTTTTGGTTTGCTTTCTAGTGCTAATATCTTAGTACACTTGGAATAAGACAAAACTAACTTACAAGTAACTTTTCAGCAACATATGGGAGCTTATTTTAAGTCAATAATTTCTTAATATTAATAAAACAGTACTAGTTCCACTTTTTTTCTTATAACACGGCAGAATATCTTGTTAGAAGTGAAACAAACTGACACCGTTTTGTTTTTGTAGTGCAGCAGCTCACTTTAAACACCTTTCAAGTATTTTTCACTCTTTATTCCTTGGCTTATTTTTTATTAAATGCAAAACAACCTCTGCTTTACAAAGATAGAAACAAGCCCATTGTTTATACATAAAACTGAAATAAATTTTAGATTTTCTTCCCATCATTTTCACATTGGATCATTGTAGTTTAATACAGGAAACTAGTAGTGGAGCGAATTGAAGTAGCAACACGTGGTCATATCTAGTGTGGTCTTTATCTACTGAATGCTGTAGGTATTTTTAAAATGACATTCATGAATAGGTTGGACCTTCGCCACACACGCACGCACGCACGCACGCACGCACGCACGCACGCACGCACGCACGCACACACACACACACACACACACACACACACACACACACACACACACACAGAGGTTTAGCCTCTGCAGCTGCACGTTGATGCTGCTGGTCTTATGACCAGCCAACTACTGCTGACATGCTTTAATGCCACTTGACACTCCAATGTCAACAAGTCACTGTTGCAACACTCAACTTTTACTCACAGGAGAAGTAAGAAGAGAGAAAATGACTTTGCAACATGCATTCTGCGAAAAAAAAAAAAAAAGATGCATTCTGCAAGCAGGGAGGGATGGATACCCGTTTCATGGTGCATTTGAAAGAAGCTGGACGGTACTTATGTGAATGTGTGTTTGTTGTAATAGCTCCTTTTGGAGATGTTGTGCAGGAATTGATTATTTAAAAAAATAATATTTTATACAGAGGCATCACATGACTCTTCACTGGTTTGGACTCAGCTTTTTAAGTCCCAACTGCAATGAGCAAATCTAAAATAAACGGTTTGATTTCATAACTTCTTCTAATTGCGTTCTGGACTCTTGTTGTTGTGGGGGTCAGTGATCTGCGCCCCAAGGTCATCGAAGCTGAAGCAGCCACACTCCCCTCTCACAGTCGGCAGACTAAATTCACCGCCCGCCTTTAGCCGGCACAGCAGGAACGCACCAAACTGACCAGAGCGGAGCGGCTTCAGGAAAATAAGTTCGGTGCAAAAAATATTTAGTATCAATAAAGTTGTCTTGGCTGAAATCTTCCAGTGCTAAAGATAACCTCTGTTCGTGATGATTGGTGATCTGTGGTTGTTCAGTTTGAGATGTGGGCTCAAATCTAAAGTTCCCAGGACTGAAGAAGACAGACCACAAATACTGAATATTGTCTGGGAACATCTTGCAGTGGCTCAGTCTGATTCTTGTCAACTTTTGCTGAACTATGAGAGACTCTAGCGCCATTTCCCTTCCCTCCTCCTGAAAAAAAAAATCGTGTTTTTTTCCGTTTTTTACTCTAATAGTAAAATAAATAAAATAAAACGCAGTAACATTCTGCGTATTTATTGATAGACTAACCTGTCATCTGGACTGACGCAGAGAGTTCACACCGACCGAAATGTAGGATGAAAACCTGAGCAAAATGTTGTTGTGCTGCAACACAAAATGTGATCAATGTGTACAGTTTTGGTAGTTGGAGCAGAAATCGAAATGAAAGGGCAAACGTCCTCATTTTCTCAGCCAAATAACTCCAAACTTTTAAGGAGTTTTGTGAACATCTTAGATTCTACTGACCTTTCTAAATATTGCATCGTCTCAACTGATTAAAAAGAGACAAAGAAGAGTCTAACAAAATATCAGTGCTCTCCAAATGAGGCTTCTCACCATGAACTTCCTGTGTTACATAAAGTCTATTTAACTCTGGGTTTTAGGTCCATCACCTTTTCACACAAATCTGAAGTAAAAAAAAAGGCTCCATATGTTTTTTTGTAGTCCAGACAGTTTCAACATGACATCATTTGGATTTATGATTGAGATTCTTGGCTCCTTTCTTACAATAAACCTGATATCTATAGTTTTTGGGGGGAGAAACAAAGTTCGACTGTCACGTTTCAAGGAAACGGAATAAAAAAAACTAATGAACAGATGAATGTAGAGTAAAGCTGCAGCTTTAAATGTTCCTCCTTCATTATTAGAACTGTAATGTCTACTCTTTGAACTTCTATCCTCTTCCTGTCCTCGATGTCTGACCTCCATACCCCACTCTCCCGGGGGTCCGTTCCGTTTCTTCAATGGTTTTTGTGTGAGCCTGCGTGCGTGTATGTGTGTGTGTGTGCACTGTGTGTGAGTTTCCCAGATGAGGCCGGATAGGCTCTGCTCTTTCAGGCCCAGCTGAGCTGAATGTTCAGAGGCTTTTCTCATTGTTCCCATCTTGAGCAAACAGCACATTTATTTTTGTTTGGCTTCTATGGTTAATTGAGAAAAAAGAAATGTATAAAGTGTCCGGAGCTGTCCTAAATTAAGACATCAAAGAGCATGATAAATATACAGTGCAGGGCTAGATTGTGTTCCCAAGTAGGCAAATGTTCAGGAAAGCTTCTGCGTCTAAACGATGACCAAAAAAGCAAAAATCTTTATAATTACAAGTTATCATCTTGGTTACTGTTTGACTTTCCAGATCAAGTTTTTAGCACTGAGACCCCTTAAACATTCAACACGTCTGTGATAATCAGCTCTGAAGTTTTGGCTTTAAGAATGTGGCTTAAATGATTAAGTGGACTAATTAATGTGATTAATCAGTTATTTAAGTACTTGTCAACTAATTCAGAAAATTATTGATCAGTAACTGGAATATTCAGATTTAAAAAAAGGTCATTTGCTAAAAAAAAACAATCTCCTCCCACCCACCCACCCACCAACATATTCAGAGCAGTTAAGTAAATTAAGCCAAAACTGTACAAAAAACAGACAAATTTAATTTTTAAGATAAAAAAATACATTTGTCGGTATATATGCTTTATTCTAAACATTTCAAGTGTAATAGTTTTAACTCCACCCAGCTCAGATTTACTAGAGGAATGCTAAGTAATTGGATTTTAGGCAATACAATATTTATTTTCTTATCTTAAAAAAGAACTGAATTATTTTTTATTTCCATGTTTAATGCATGTCTAATATTTTATTTAAAAAAGTTAAAGTGGGAAAATAAAAAATCTTTATCAGACTCACTTCCTTCCACAGACCCTCTGAAAACCAACAGGAAAAAAATAGAGAACCCAAGACTCTGGATGAACGACATTTCTAATTCAGATCCAGTTTAATCAAGGCTTGCATGAATTAGAAAAAATGACAACTGACCTTGGGAACCCGAAGTTATTGTTAAAGTCTCGACGGCCACAGAAATAGCCTCGGCAGGCTGCGTTTGGATCGCGGGCCGACAGTTTGACAAACTTGATCTAGACAAAATTCAGCCCTAAATCATGGCTATAAATAGACGCATCATCGAATGTCTAAATGCGCTTTGCTTACAGCTTTCAACAAAAACATGAGACTGTAGAAAACATTTCTAACAATGTGACACCAAAATAAAACAAATGGCAGTAAACTTTCCAGGTGTGTGCGATCAAAATACTTTTTTGTTCAAGAAAAAGAAAGAGGAAAAGTTGAACTTACAAATGACCACAAATAATGGCCTTGAGAAGTTTTATCACACAATCCTTCAAGGACACATCTTACAATCTGCCTTAAAATGCAGTGCAACAGTTCTGTGTGTTTCATGTGTTTAGTGCAAAGCTGACGTGCACAGGATCCCTTGTGAATACTAATTTCCTGTGAGAGGTCGTTGGAGTCTCTCCCACAGGGCACAGCCAATCAGAGGCAGCTTTTAAGGCCCTCGCCACTAATCGATTTGTGCTTCCCAGAATCTGACAATCGAGGTGACGGAGCCGGTCTGGGCTCACATCTCGCCGTCCCCTGAGAGTTCAGCTCAGGCCTTCACCTGCTTCTAGCAGCGTCGTGTTTTTAGGGTACGGGGGGCAGATGGTGGATAAACATGTTGCTCTGTGAACCACCATGTCCCCCAGGGGTCCATGATGTCTTCTCTTGTTTTTCAGTGTTATAAAATTCTGATTAATTTAGCTTCAAAGACACAATGTCATGTATTAAACACATTAACAGCTTCTGATTGTGACACTTTGGGGTAGATATACTGTGAGAATTTACCTAATTCACTCATTTATATGGTTTACTAATTTTACAAGTCAGTCATGATCAAAAATTTTTTTGTCAAAAAAAAAGGCAAAAAGAAAGCCTTTAGTGACAAAGTGAAAACTTATTTCTACCAATAAAAATATTTACCATCATTTTTTTAAATTTGATGCTGATCACGATTCATTTGTTAAAAAATGAAATAAAATGGGTAAAACATCCACCATAAGAGGCTAAATGTTTCTCAGTAAGAGTCCAAAATAGGCATTTTCATATTGTTACGACTGGCGTCAACTTAATTATGCAATTATGAGTGTGCCAGTGCCTGTCTCTGATTGGTTCCCAGAAGGCGACGGAGACGTCCAATTGGCGGATATGAAAGCTGCTGACGCGGACTTCCTGCCTCCCGTCCTCAGCTCATCTCAACCGGCCGCACTGTTTGCTAACACCTTGTAACAGTTCTGGAGTTTGTAGCAGTGAGCTGCCGTTTATGTTTGCTTAGTTTTCTCATGTTTTTCTTAATTAGGGAGGTAAGATTTTGTCATTTGGTTTATTTACTTTCAATTAGGTACGTTTCGGTTAATATTCAAGATAGTTTCCTTTTATTTGTTGTTTTCGGCATTCTAGCTCACTCTGAAGCCATACGCTCCACTTGTAACATCTTAATCAAAAATACATCTTTTTAAAATAAATAACTTCAACTTCATGTGTGTTGACTGCTTGGGATCTGCAGAGGATGGATCCTTTATGTTATGATCCGGCCCATCTAGACGGGTCGTAACAATGTTGATGGATGATGGAAGGAAAAAGCAGGTGAAAGGTCAACTTTAAGATGTTCGTATGTACAACACAGGCACAACATGTTTCTTTACATTTTTCTCAAATGTTCTCAGCCATCAGAGGCGTCACGTGTAGAAAACATGTGATGACACATGATCACAAATCTGTAAACACACCTGAGCCTTCGCACACCTGAGTGGAGACCAGAGTGACTGACGTTTCCCTTTCATAGATGAGCAATGAGAGCCTAACCTAATATTTAAAAAATAATAAGCAGAGGGTTGTTACAACACATCTAACAGCCCTCTCCTTGTGATGATTACACAAACTCCCCCTCTTATTGATTTCAGAAAAAAAAGCAAAGAATGACATCAGGCTTTCTGTCCAGCTACAATCACACAGATTTATTAGGCCCTCAGCTACTATAAACCATCATATAATCTCCCGTAATGCTCACAATAGCACTCGGGTGCTGTTTCTCTTTAATTAGGCAGTCGGTTGACAACGTCTCCTGCCAACAAAGGGACTGTAATAACAACTGGCATCGACTTTGTCTCTGGCAGACAATGGTGACCTATATGAGCCTGAGTCCTGACTGAACCACCTGGAACCGGAGAGGGGACAGGAAGGGCCAAAAGCTTCCTCTTTCACCTGACTGGTAATTATGTGGCCGAAGATGCCGAGAACAAATCCTATGTGGCTCACAGACGCCAAAATGCTGATTAGCGTTGAATTAAAACCTCCGTGAATTTGTTGGAGGCAGGAAGAAGAGAAAGTGCAACATCTATCCGCGGCACAGATGTGCAAAAAGAGAAGAAAATCCTACAAAAAAATAATCCCAATCATTCACTCTGTGAGGATAGATTCATGATTTCAGAGGATTCGTGATGTCATGCACAGAAGCAGGTCAACCGCATCCCAGATCCTCCACAAGGTGGGCAAGCAGCCACATATCCACCCCTTGGTTTACTCCGGAGCCGCCTGGGTGTTTGTTGATGAGACGCTCAGTGTGATTCTCATCTGTCCAAATGTTTGCAGCTGGGACAGTAGGACAGAAAAGACTGTACCCACGCATCCCAAGCAACCAGTGGGCATGTTTATTATGTTTGAATGTGACCTCTGTGACCCCAGGATGCCACTCTCTGCTGCTGGTCTCTAACAATGAGCTCTGATGATTTTTTTAACCTGTTGCTAGGTAAATTATGGAGGCAGTGGGTAAAAGAAACAGGCGTCTGTCTGAGATTATATTTATGCTGCAGGAAACCAAGTAAAGGATTCCTAATTAGAAGTTTATAGAAACTGATTAATTTATAAACATGAACTATAAAATACAGCAAGAACAATTAATTGGATTAATCATGATGAATCGATGATTAAAATAATTTAGCAATTGATTAATTGTTACCTGAAGTATGCAGACTCAAAAAAGGCTATTTTCCTGAAAGAGGAACATACTTGACAAAGTAATTAATGCTGTTTAAGCTAAAACCCAAAACTCCTTGAAGTTTTAGCTTCACCTGGTTCAAATTCTGTAAAAAAAAAACAACAAACTATTAAATCCTCTCTGTGCTATCCACTTATTAATCCAAACAAAGATTTAATACATCAACCATCATCTACATGATGTTAGTCAAGCATCAAAAATGTGAACTAATCAAATGTTGTCAGAGTTTTTTTTTGTTGTTTTTTTTAGCTCCAGATGCATCCTTTGCTTCCTTTTTGGCAAAAGAAAATCTTTTTTATTTAAGATAAAGCATTTGAATTCTTTTATTTATTATACTTTTAATTTATTTCTAACATTGTTTTAGAAAGACATGTTTAAATAAAAAATATGCAGAATGTTCCAGTTTTTTAAAAACATAATTAATCAGTTAATTGTTAGAATAATCGATAGATTAGTCCTGCTATAATTTAAAAACGAAATGCTACAGTTATATTTACATGGACTGTGAAAGGTAATAACTGCACCTTCAAATTTTGCTAAAATTACAGAGGCTGCGACTTACTGCATGCATGAAAACAAAAATGTAAACGTTTTTTTCACACATCTTAACAAAAGATGCCAATAAATGAGGTGAGATCTGCAGCTAAAGCTAAAGTTTACTAGCCTCTATCAGAGCTGAACATTAGCCTGACAGAAAGGCAAAAATATGACCATTTCCTCTACAGATGAGACCAGGTCACAGGCACTCTACTAAATGGGTGGAGGCCTGCAGCGCCGTAACCTTCCCCCAGATATGTGAAGCTCAACACATCCTCTGACTGTAACCTTTTCTCACAGCCTGGCATGAGACTCAAACAGGATCTTGTGGTCACGTTTTCTAAGAAACTAGAGTCACTTTCACAAACTGCTGTAAATACGTCAGCTGGACCGCAAATATACAGTATATATCCTTGCATCAACTGAAACAGAAATCCCTCTGGAAAGGCTTGAGTTCAGCAGAAGGATATAAAAATCTCCAGGGTCACTTCCTGGAAATCTCTGCTAATTGTTCTAGTTGTCACTTATTAGTGGCCTTCCTTTTCTTTTCCTGACTGAAGCACACATTACAGAGTGCTGCGCCGCGTATTGATCGCATTGTACAAAGTCGAGACTTTACATCAAGCGAGGCGTCCATGAAAGAGTTAACCGCCTCGCTGTGCGTTGAGAAACCCAATAGCAGAGCGGGCGCATGGTGCTTGGAAGAAACATCCGAACAACAATGGATCACCGTCCGAATCCAGAAAGGAACTGATTACGCCACAGCCTGAAACACCGCTGTTAGCCAAATCTACTTAATGAATTCCTGACATTTGCAAATAATCGCCCTTTGTGAAGGGATCAGCGCTTACAGTGAAGAGTTTATGTTGCTCAACTCATCTGTCCTTAACTGAACTAAAATCCACAGGTTTGCTTTATAATTTAAATTTTCTCGCAAAAGTATTCATACTATTTTAACACATTACAACCACAAACTTCAGAAATGCTCTGGGACTCTACATGGGAGGCACCGCGTAACTGTAAAGAGGAATGAAAATGATAAACAAAAAATGTTTCACTAGTAAAAATCTTCAATGGGCGGCAAGCATTTTCCATTCTTTCTCCACACACACTGATACCACTAAATAACTGTGTGTAACTTTAAATCTCAGCATACACATCAAATTATACAGTTTACTCTGCAAATTAGGTTACTTGGTAGATTTCTAAATTGTTACCGTTTGTTTAAAAGAAAAAAAAAAAACTACTCAAGAACAGAGAAAACAGTTAAAGCTATTAAAAGGATTTTGACCATATTCAGCACAAATAATTTCATTGACTATCAGTTTGAAATTTACGACGCTGAATAGAAATCTCCAGGAGAAAACATATTTGCAAATCATGTGTCCCTTAGCCAGAGTTTATAAACAAGGAAAAGGAGACAAAAAGACAACAGAGACCCTAAATGTTGATGGTGACGCAGCAGGAAGAGTCGTTTGTGATCCTAAAGTCAACCGCACCAGGATTTGACAGAAAGAGGAAGCTGCCACCAGATTCCCAGGAAATAAGCTGGTCGGAAAAACCTCTGACTACAAAAGAGTTGCTGAACACATACTTATGTTACAAACTGTTGGTGGAAGCATCATGCTGTGGGCATGCTGTCCCTCCTTGGGGACGGGGAAGCTGGTTAGGAAGGTGGATGGAGATAAACGCAGAGAAATCCTGGAAGAAAACTGGAAGAGACTCGAGACTGGGGGCTGTCTTCCAGAATCCCAACTGGGAAGGAACTGTCAACTTTCATTTACCATAGAAATTATTATATATATATCGCAACATTTATAATTGATGCATTTCTTAGCAAACCTTTAACTGCCTTTAAAAACTGTTCAAACCACTGATTGTGTCTAAAAATCACTGGTTTAATCCACCCAACAGACGGGCCATCAGCTCTGGTTTCAGGGTTTTTAGCACAGTGTCTCCTCAGTGCGTCTTTCACCAACAGAGCAAACTGTGACCATAAAGTCCCCGAGCTGAGATAGAGGGAGGGCGGCTCAAAGTTCAGTAGCATTGTTCTCCAGAAGTCAGAACTATCGATGTGACGGCTCATTCAATAACTCAATCTCTCGCTGGAAAAGTTCAATCTATATTTAGAACTTGTGCATCTTTCTATGGAAAAGTCACATGAAACAATTGATTTTAAGAAGAAAAAAAAAAGGCCTTAGTGTATTTTTAAGGATCCATCAGAATGCATACAGGGTTGTAATCGTTCATTTCCTTTCAGATCCAGAGTCTGCAGACTGCAGCCCCTCTGTGTGCATGAAAAACGTTTTAGCACAGTGATTATACTGGCTAATCTGTAATCCCACTGGGCATAATGGGTTCCTTAAACTGGCTATTAAGGGAGAAACTTGGCTTGGTTAATATCAGCACTTGGCTCTGTGGCCTAAGAAATATTTATTCCACCATTTGTGGAACCATTACAACCAGAAATGTTGAAGTATTGCCTTACTATTTATATAATGTTAAAAATCACTAAAGAGTTCATGATTTGTGTTCCTTAGAGGAAGAAAAATAACACGAGGTTTTATAAAAATGTTTAACGTAATAATAATAAAATATATTGTATGATTGTGTTGATTTCTCATAATCAGAGTTTTCTCTGCAATTACACCTGAATGTTTTTTTTAACAGTCTGGCACTTTTAAAAAAAAAAGTCAATTCTTCTCTGAAAGATCTATAAACATGAACTTTCATATCTAACCACAGAATCTAGGTTGGATTCAGGTCTGGACTTTGATTAGGCCATTCTAACACATAAACATGCTTTGATCCGGCTCTCCATCTGCGGACTTTCAGACAGCCTGGTCTGATAAGTGATGCTAACAGTCAAAAGTATTAAGGAACGCGACTCGTTTCAGAGCAGCAGAGAGCTGGTGCATGCACACCAGGGTAGAAGCAGAGACTGAGAAAGTTAAAGGGGTGAGAACTGATTTCTGAAAGAAAATGTGATGAATTTAAATCACAGCAAAGGTCACAACTCTTCTAACTAAAAACCAGATTCAATTTCTGTTAATAAGTGCTGATTCCAGGTTGATTCCAGAAAGTGTAAAAACCAACAGATCAGTTGTTGAGAAGTAGATTAAAGGGGAAGTATTATGTGTTTTCCAGGCACATGATGCCATTTTCTGGCACTACCAAGTATCTATGTTACCTTCAGTTGTTAAAAACATACTCTATATATATCCACCATGAGTTAAAAGAAATTTGACTTCATAATTTAAGGCCAGAAATTGGGCCTCTGTCTCCATAATCCAGAGATTAAACTACTATATATATATATATATATATATATATATATATATATATATATATATATATGAAAGAGTGATGTAAGTAATTGAATGTGACTGAATATAAATAAATAAAAAAGCATGCACATGCAAATATGTTAATCTAGAAATAATCTAGAAATATGTTTGATTTTTCATTAGGTGTATAAAAATATCTGGTTTCAAATGTAAACAACATTGTCCACATTTAGGGTTTTAATCAAATGTTAGATTGCACTTTGCTCCAAAACTGTGCAGTTTGAATATCAATCACTTGCAAGAACTTTATGCAGAAGTCAAGAACTTTCCAAACCTTGAAAACCCCGAAGTGAAATTCAAGGATTTCAAGAGTCTCCACCCTGTATTTTGTGTATTTGGATGGTGGTTCACTGTGATTCTTTTTAAGGCTATCAGAGGAGATAATACTAAATACGAATAAATGCCATATTTCTCAAATTATTTTGAAAAAAAAAATAGAACTAGGTTTTTTCCCCTTCCGGTTTTTCTTTTTTTCTTTGCAAAGTGAAAAAATAATTTTCCAAAGCCTAAGCGTACCAAAGCGTCTAAAAACACAGCCATAAACCCATCCATACCAGTGAGATGTGAGATGATAGTGAGCTAAATGGTTGGTCAACAGTATGCCGTTCCGGCTGTCTGACCCAGCTATGGCTAAAAAAATGAAAATAAATAAAGATTGACCTCAGTATCTGGGATCAGAATAATCAATATCGCGTCATGCAATATAAAGCAGAGAATGGGAAGTGTCAGCTCACTTTTTAAATGAAAACCAGGCGAGTGAAGACTAAATATCAAACCGTCAGATGTAGACGTGAAGGAGAGCTGGGCGTGAAAGTGTGTGGAGCACGTCTCATGTTTGAGAGCGGTTCGTGGCCTGTGATCCCTACCGGATAGCCTTCTGTTTTCTTCTGGCACCACTTCAGTAGAGCGTTTCTCTTAGATCCTCCATACTCCCGCGCCAGAGCGGCCAAGGGGTCCGTTCTTTCCACACTGTCACCAGGGGAACGCGGGCCGCCATCAGAGGAGAGGGAGAGAGGAGAGATGTCATCTGGAGTACAACTTGTGCGATATCTAGTTCAGTTCCTCTACTGTTCCCCCCCACTCCCACACAATTATTTGTGTGAACGTGGAGGACGCTTGCTAATCATAGCTGGTCAGACAGCTAAAATTATGCTGAATTAGAGCAACGTTTGTCCTCACAAAGAATGCATTCTCTGAAATAATTTTTATATTTGTGGCCTAACATTAAAAAAACATCTGATTCTTCTCAGATTTCTCATAGAACTACTTGATGATTTTATTTCTCCTTTTCAAAAGTTCCCTATTTGGGCCAGAAAAATAAAAGATCACATGGTTAAACAATTTTATGCAACAGCAAAATGTATTATTAATTATAAAAAAAAATGTAAACATATAATCTCAAACTTAAATAAGGCACATTAACTATATTATTTAGACAAAATGCAAAGCTGAGAGCTGCAGGTTATACGGGAAAACAAAAGGAAATGTATTCTAACAGAAGACAGTTTGATACATGGTAAGAAATCAGCATGCCTGGTATAAAAGTAAAACAAAACTTTACTGAGAGATCGTCTGTTGTCGAGAAAATGAGATGTGCCAACTTTATTCATATAAGTTCTGATTCTTTAACCTGGAAGATCTGAGTGTTTTTGTAGATTATCAGTGATACTGAGGGACATAAGTGTAATTTAGGAAAGTTTTTAAGAAAGAATAGATTTGCTTTAATACAAACATTTTACTAAAAAGGCAGCTAAACTTCTTACATGTCCAGAAAATAGAAAAGAAAACTAGGAGAAACAGACAGGAAAATTAAGGGTCAAAATCTGTGTTTGGTGCTGCTCTAAAGGAAAAACAAATTCGCTAGTTTTTCTTGCTTCGTATAAAAAAAAAAGACCCTCTGATTTGCAATTTTTCATTACTGGAGGAAATGATCTTATCTTGCACTATCATGATGATTCCGGAGCTTCTTTGTAGTTTCGTTTATTTGTTTTAGAGTTCAGAGCGGAGCCACGTTTACTTGGAACGGCAGACATCTCAGTGCAGAGTGGAAGCCCGTTTTACTGCCCGGCCCCCCGTCCCTGTGGTCCCACACTCAAATGTTTCCAGACATCATGCACAATGTGCACAGTTGTAAAGCAGTAAGGAAAGAAATCCTATGCATGACGGATAGATTTAAGGTCTATCTGTAATATTATTCTAGGGACTTGCTCCCTGGGGTTGGAGGCCATGGGAAGAACATGAGACATGGTCGTTCCACTTAGCATGCTAAACATTTCACACGTCACTGCAGCTCTGCTGTTGAATCCATTATTTTCCCGTTTCAGGCTGTGCGATGCTAGAAGCGGACATGTTTTTGCCACTTTAAATTACTCCAGAATTGGCGAGTATTTGCATACATCATCAGTAACGCAGCGGTTCTCACATAACCCTAAACATACTAAACATGGTAACAGATGCATTATGTTTCAAACATTTTTAAAGTGAGAAAGAAGATGAATTTCTTTTAATGCTTTCCTTGTAATTAGACTGTTCCTGTGTCTCTAAGCTCATCTTTAGATCCAAACGACAATACCTGAGTTTGCTGCTTCCTCGGCCGTAGCTGAACGATGCGGTGCGGCTGCTGAGGGAAATGGGGCTTTTGATTACACTCTCCAGTGAAGGGCTCTTCCTCATGAGGCTGTTTGGTTTCAGGTCCTCGCCAAAACTTGACAACTTATCTGCGGAATCAAAAGGACGAGAGAGACGGATGTGGATACAGAAGAATGTGACAAAAGAGTCGAAAAACAGAGCGTATCCTAGAAATGTTTGCTTCCAGTCAGAAAACTATGTTCCTACAGCAGCTCCTCAGGGGAGGCTTTGGAAACAAATCAACTGTGACACATTTAAGAGCATTTCCAGAGTTGCATTTAAATGTGTTTTTCTAGAAGAAAGTGGCGAAAGTCAGTAAGAAACCAGCAGAAGTCAAATGTTTGATTGTCTGTATTTGTTGTACTTTTCATTGAGGATATTGAATCAGCAGAACTTTGCCTTTAAAACGACCACCTGATCATGCGTGAGAGCCAAAGGAATTCGAATGAACGTTTAAATTTCACCAGGCCACAACAAAATCTGATGGTCGGCTCTCTGGGTGAGGATAGTGATGGCTGACTGGACTTTTTGTTTGCTTGCATGTCATCTTTCACTCTGACCACAGACCAGAACAAGGTCAAAATGCAATTCTGGTTTGGTCAGAGCTTTTAGTGGAAGGTCACTGCTGAAGAAGCTGGCTGTGTCGAAATATTGATGGTGGCTCATTGATGAGCCATCATCAGATTTCTGGCTTATGGGAGAAGATTTTATCCAGAATTGTACAGTACATAACCCATAGTACGGTGAAGACCTTCTGCACACTTAGCAAAACTGAATAGGAGCCTCAATTCCATATTTTTTGTAGAGAACCAGATTGTTATGTCATGCAGCAACCGATCAAATATGGTACAGCAGATCAAATAAGATTTGGACTGAGTGTTACATACCACGAGGATGAGCGAAATCTCCATGATTTATTCTTTTTTCCAGCGTCTTTGATAGTGGCTTAATGTAGGAATGTCTCTAAAAAAAAATTTTAAAAAAAGAAGTCTAAAACAAGCTCCCCTCCACCAAATCCTACATGTGATTTTTGGATGAAGGCTGAAGTTTTAAGTACCTGGATGGGGGAGACGGCTGCAGCTGGTGCAGTGCGCACGGGGATCCCACTCAAAGGGCTTCTCGGGGTGGAAAGCACCGGAACCGCATGACATGGACCATCTGTAATATCCATGATCAATGTCATAGTGTGTTTTTTTTTTGTTTTTCATTAAGGCTGTGGTGTCACAGCTTACGTTTGGTATATTAACAGCAAAACAGATCAGTGAAAACAGTGAATAAAGAGCAACATTAAGATTAAAGAGCAAATCAAGGAGAAAGATGTGGAGAGGTTTAAAACAGAGTTACGTTAGAGATGATACCATAAGTTTTGCACATGTAATGAAGCACCACTGACTCCAAAAACTGGAACGGGTAAAACCCCAGAAAATTTTCTTGGGACCAAGAGATCCATGGCAGCTCTGGAGGAGCTGCAGAGAAGCACAGCTCATGTGGAAGAATTTGCCAACAGGACCGCTTCTCTATTTGTCATGCCGTGTATAAACCAGACTTTTTAGTATGAGAGCTCTAAATAAAGTAATAAGTTCAAAGTAAACATTAAAGTCCAATTTCTGAGTTTGCCACCAGCCATGTGGTGCACAATGCAAACATCTGGAAGAAAGTCCTCCGGTCACAGGATCACAGACTTTATTGCTTTGACCTACATTAAGACATTTAAGGATAGTTTGGCAAATAAGAATGGCCATAAATTCAGATCTGTAAATGTGCAAAGCTGGGAGAAACACCCTAGTACATGTGCAGCGAAAGAGCATTATGCAAAATATTTGAATACAAATCCATGCCACACTTTCCAGATTTGTGTTAATCCCATGAGAAACCATCTAAAGAAAAAATTTACTAAAACAGCTAATCAGTCCCAGACTTCCAGCTCATCTCATGTTGATCGGTATCAAATGATTTTCCTGACAAACACCAGAACCCCCCCCAGCCCAGACCTGACGAGCTGAGAAACGACAGACATGAACGCTGGAGACCACAGCTGCTCATCAGCTGTTCTCCTCTACAGCTACACTGATGTGACGGGACGCCTGGCCCGGCCACTGCTTGTGTCTGCGTGTGCTCGGCGCTCACTCTGTCCAACAGTGTCAAAGGACTTAATGAGGGATTTGACGGTCGCTCCGGGCTCCGCGCTGGCGTCGGCGGGGGACGTGCCGGGGATCACGGAGATGCCGCACCATTGGCTGCTGCCGCCGTCGGAGTCCAACGCTCGCCCACCATCACCTTGGGACCTGGCAGACACAAAAAACACAATTGCTGCATAGACTCAAGCAAAACATATTGCTGATGGTGGTGTAGTCTGTTTCTGATCCAAAACCCTCCATGTTAGTCCTGATGAGTAGGAATGAATGCTCTGAAATAAAAAGTGTTCTAAATTTACTGGTGATAGGATATGAGCTTTCAAACACCTCAAAACTTGCAAATCCTTCATGGTTTTTTCTTTTCTTTTTACAAATAAAAATAAGAAAAAACCTTAATTCTTTGCAAAAAAATAACTTGAGCTCAGTCAGACTGGATTGAGATCATCTGTAAACGATAATCTTCCACAGATTCCAACTTGGATTTGGATCAGAGTCCTGTGACTGATCCGCTCTGTCGCATACATTAGTTCAGATCTTACGGGTTTTCCTCTGGGCCGCCCTGTATGTGACCCCCATCCCCATATTCTCATTGATTCTGATCAGTGAAGAAAACCCACATTATGATGAGTCTACAGACCAGTTTGATGTGTAAATAAAAGTCACGGGGCTGGATACATTTTGTTTATTTATTCACCTAATGAACAACAGTCAGACATTTACGTAGAACTTCACATACAGAAAAAAACAAACAAAAAACAGCCAAGTCCTTCCTCAGCAAAATAAATTATCACAATATGAACAGGAATGCTCGGCCTCGTAAAAAGATTTTTCCAAACATTTCATCTTTTCTTATATAACCTAACTTACTTGAGCACCAGTACCATTCACTCGGCTTGGATAATATGGCTTTTTAAAGATGGGTTGTAGAAAGGACCTCATATTTCACACGCACTGTATGTGATGCTCTTTAAGAGGTTGAACCAAAGGTGAGGAAAATATTTACATATAAACATGTAAAGCTTGTAATTTAATGGAATCTGCTAAAGGTTAGAAAAAGTCCGTGTGGTTAATATATTAAATTCTGATTTTGCAAAAAACAGGGAGTATGGAATATAAATATTTGAAAGTGATGTAAATATTTCGGGAACACAGTTTTATTGGTCTATGACTTAAAAGTTTGATTTTAAGACAGTTCGATTGGTCCAGAAGTACGCTGTTAACGGTCATGTCTAATACTGGCAGCATCATGACATCTGCATGTAAAAATAATTCTACCAACAAAAAATACACAACTGTAAAACATGGGAGAGCTTGAAACTGACATGCCTAATTAAGCTTGTCCACAGCGCCATCTTATGGCTAAAAAAATGAACCGCACTCCATTTGAACAGCAGAAGAAAGACTAACAAGAAAAAGTTGTCAGTGACGTATTTTATACAAAAACAGTAACAAAATGATGTGAGGAGCAAAAAAAACAAACAAAAAAACAAGATATCCTTAAAGCTCCTGGATGGAGGATGTTCAGTCTGATTTTTTTTTTCTGATCATGGTTTGTTGCAAAACCATGATCATTAAGAATTACAATAGTTTGGACATTTTTCATCCTGATCAGGAAGATTTATGAAAAATATTGAATTACCCTGTAATATGGATTTCTTAAACAAATAACTGCACAACTTTAATTCTGCAAATTAAGGTTCTTTTCCACTGGCAAGTCGCGCTCAGACCAGTTAATGTGCGGCTCGGTTTTACCCCAGTTAGTGGCGATATCCACGACACGCTCTGTTCCTCACTATGGTGGGCGGGACGTGAGCGGCAGCAGATGTGGTCAACGCTACGCTGATGTTTGCAGCTTCATTCTGCAAAGGAGAACCTTGAGGTTCTGGTTCAAATGGACTCTAATAACAACACTCGATATTTCATAGATATCCAGCTATTTCATTTTGTCTTATGGAAATTCATTTCTGGCCCAAACACAATGATAAAGACTCAGATCAGCTGATTATTCCTCTTTGCTTATAAACATTACTACATTCTGGAACCTTATAGTTTTAAATGTACAAACTTTTTAATTTTGGTAATGCAGTCAAACATGTACACCAGTAGCCACACCCGAACTTACTTTATTATTTTTATTCAATCCAAAGGAAGAGTAAAATTCACAAATTAATATTATGTACCGTATTTTCCGAACTATAGAGCGCACCATACTATAAGCCGTACGTACAAATTTTTTTGGAAAAAAAAATAAATATATTTTTTGTTTTTAATCTGGAGACGTACATCTAAATGATAAGCCGCCGGTATCTCCGCCGCTCTCGGTTTTCCATAATAAATAAATCTCCAGGATTTATTAAAGGACCCAGTCATCCGATAGCCGTCACCTTAAAAGCTGCATCATATGAGTTTGAAGAAATTCCTCCGTCGTGCCTGCTCCTAGAATGTGCTTGCTCTAAATGGAAAATTAGCACTTTCTACTTTGACTTCCAATGATTCACTTCCTGCAAAAGAGCCCCCCAAGGCGGTTTAAGAAAAATCAACAGAAGAGCCGCACCAGGCTATAAGCCGCATTGTTCAAAGCGTAGGAAAAAAGTAGCAGCTTATGGTCCGAAAAATACGTAGTTCCGGTGTTTTGCACTGTCGGCGCAAACCTGCAGCCCTGGCAGAAAGCTGACCACAGCTGCACTGATTCTCTCTTCAGAGAGACGAGCTGCTAGCAGCGCTGCTGCGTCACGGTTCATCTGCTCCAAAACTTAATGCATGCAATGGTTCATTCCTGGAATTCACGTCACAAGCTAATATTATGTAAGGTGTTTTACATGTGCAACCAGGAATGAACCACTCCAGGAATGAATGGTTCATTTAAACAACTTTGTGTTTTACTGCATATATTGTATAATATTTTCTATTTTGCTCTCAAAAGGCAAAACAACAGACTGAACATCCTCTAACAGCAGTGCTTCTATATTTTTCCTAAAGGGATGTGGAAATATTACAAAACTGATTTTTTTTAAAAAAATTTATCTCCTTGCTTTTGCATTTAAAAGCAAGATTTAGCTGTTTTCCAATGTTGCAAATTCAGTGATAGAAATCTTTAGCTCTGCCAAACCTAAAACATTCAGCATTTGTTACGCCCCTCACCATACCAGGCCATTCAATCTTCTCTAATTTCACAAAGGCACAAAAGATTTCATTTAAAAAGTCGTCTACAACACAAGAACCCAACAGTCCAGACAAAACGAGAACATTCAGTGAGAAAATAAAATAGAGTACTCTCATTTAAAAAGTCCCCAAAAATATTTTAGCCATATGGAGAGAAATGAACCCATGAAGGCCTGAACGTCCTTCTGCACAGTGAGTCAAAACAAAGCTGGTTTCCACAAAATAGAAGTGCAATAATAACACTGTCTTCACATGATGCTGAGATGAGGGTCACTCTCTAGTGTCCTTCCACTGCCGTCTTGGTGTCAAAAGTGGCTCCAGTGCTGATTCTGAAAAGAAAAAGATAAGAAAATAAAAAATGAATGATGTAGAAAGTCTACTTAAAAAAAATAAAAAATAAAACACATGATTGCTTCTTCATGTCATTTAAAAAGCCAGAACCTCTGGGCATATTTTTAACCTCAACTCTTCCATGCACACCTCATAAGATTAAAATAGTCACTCATACAGCCAGATCACCCTGTGATGGAGATGCTATGGATATGTATCTGTGTCGTTAAAAACAGCATGAGTTCAGTCCAAGTCATGCCAGTACAGCCATCATCATCCTGCTTTTTCCATCAAAAAAAAAAGTAGGAGTGTTATTCATCGAAAACAACAGCAGGTGGCACCAGATACAATCTAACTGATCCACAGGTTTAAAGAGCAAACCGGGAGGGAATGGTAGCCCTAAAGGTGCAGTCAGCCAGCGTATGGAGAAGCAGACAGAGTCAGACAGGCTGAAGAAGCAGCATGAAGCCAAACACAGAGAGGAAGGTCAGTGAGCGTTGGCAGCACACAAGGCGGGGAGCGGCAGGCTGGCTGAGAACTCACCTGGACTTCAGGCTCGTCAGACGGACGTCTTTAACAGAGACATCAGCTGATGGAGGAGGGGAGCGGACGCAGCATAACAGCTTTTCTTGGGGAAAGTTTGGTGATTGAGACGTGGTCTACTACCAGATACTAAATACACGGGTACTGATCCGTATCTTGCGCTAATGCAATTGTTTTTAAAATAATAATAATAATTTTAAGCATGCTCAAGTGCTTAGAATAATAAACAGTCTATTTTAACAAAGATTTATTTCATCTGGAGTGATGATAATATTATAACAAACCACCATTAAGTTTTTATCATTTGGATTTTTAGGACTCTTTTGCTAAATCACACATAAACCACAGCTATCCTCATTTTTAAGTGGATTTAAGAACTATTTTTGTACCTTTTCACCTTTCGTCACGCTACAAAAACTTCAACATATTTAAATGGGATTTGGTAAGTTAGGTCAGCAAAAAGTAGCTTGTCATTTTTAAGTGAATAGTTTTGAAATATTTTATAAAAATATGCAAAATGAGGTATGTATTCTACTTTACTGCAGTACTCTTTGTCCAACCAACTGCCTTCAAAAGTGACCTAATTCATAAATAAAGTCCACTGAAATGTTGTTTAATCTTAGTATAAATACAGAAAAAAAAGTTTTTTTCAGATTTTTAAGCATAGGAAAAAATTTTTTATAAAATCATGTATCATGTTCATTCACATTTATGCACTAGGTGTCAAACTCATTTCCATTTAAGGCCACACCAAGATCAGGGATGTCCACAAAGAGCCGGTTGTGGCAGAATAAATAAAGTGCAATAAAATGATCTATTGAAGTACTAAAAGTAGTATAGCTTTTTCTGTATTCAATGAGTACTTCATAAATTCAAATATTAGAATTTTTTTCACACTCACGTAATTTTGAAATGTATAAATAAAAACTGAATTGACTAAATAAGTAACATGTAAGCACCTAACTTATTTTGAAGTTCTGTTTATTTGGCCCTCCAGGGTATTGAGGGCCATATAAATAGCTATGGTGACCCAGATTTGGCCCGTGGACCTTGAGTTTGACACATGTGATCTAACACATGACACCAAATAAGATAAATTGAAATTTTTGGCTTTGGTTTGGCAAAATGTGAAAAGGTAAATTAATTTGGCACTTTAAATATGCCTATAATAAAACTGCAAGGCTTCCATTATGTTAATAGAAGTAAACTGGTGTAAAATCTGTTTTTGATTACAACTACCACATGACTTCTTCACACGTAATGTGTTTCGAGTGTGAAATTCGAATGTTTGCCACAGGTCATAATACATGTTTGAAGAGGGAAACAGAAAGGGCAGCAGCTTTAAAAGAAGTAAAAAATACAGAGAGAAAATAAAACTGCAGGAGATGGCTCATTGACCTACAGAGTCTGCCAAATCCCAGGAACACGAACACTGAAGCTTAATCATGCCTCTGATGAAAACATATCCTCTCTTAGGATCAAACAGGAAATTTGGGAACCTCTTGAGCAAGAGTTTATTTCAAGTTGGGATCATTTGGGCCACCTGTCTAAAGATTGTTGCTGCGTGGAGATCTGGCAGGACTCTGGTAGGTATGTCACATCCTGGTACATTCAGAGAGAAAGGAGCCTGGTGCCTGAGGGGGCTGGAAGGAGATGGCTGGGTGGGTGTAAGGGGGTTGGAAACAGTGGATAGTACCTGACTCCCTGCATGGCCTGCAGGTCTGCAGAAAGCTTCGCGTTGCGGTCCTGCTCCTCCTGCAGCTGCCTCCTGAGAGTGCGCAGCTCTTGCTGAGCTTCCACTTTGATGTCGTTGGCCACCACCACCGCTGTCTGGAGGTCTGCCTGAAAGCGCCGCCACTCCTCTCTCTCCTCCTAAATACATAAACACATGGATCAGCACAGGTTGAGGCACAGCAGTTAATTTATGCAAATTTTTAAAAAACACAATACAGGGGCAAATGAAAAAAAAACATTTGCAAGTCACTGATCGCTAGTAAGCACTCCAAAACTGAAGCCTAAAAATAAATAAAAGGATGTTGCTTATTAACAGTATGTTAAAAATGGTAGGAATGATTCCTTAAAGTCCCCAAATGCATGAAAAAAATGTCTTTTTATAATTATGGTCAGCTTAAAAGCAGCTGCAAAGGCTATTTTAAACAATCTGGAAAAGAGATGAATCTCAGGATTTTAAAGGTCTCAGGCTGCCATGCTTGGCTGATTAAACAAGATTATAAATCCTTTGGGATTTTATCATGAATTGTGCATGAAAGATCAATCAGGATTCTGTCTGGATCTTTTTGCAGGAATCATAAATGATTGTTGCATCCACATAACACTGAATCTGACATTAAAGATGAAAATATAAAAAGCAATGATTCTTCCACTCTGGAAATTGTAATGCTGTATATGTTTATGTTTGTTTCATTTGCTTTGCTGTAGTTTAGGTCTGAAACACTTTCCATAAGACGAAAAGCTAAACTTTAGCTGTTGTCGCAATTTCACATCACATTTTAAAATAAAAACCTGCACTGACAAAAAAGCTGGCGACCAGAATGGGTCGA
Source organism: Xiphophorus maculatus (assembly GCF_002775205.1). Lineage (NCBI taxonomy): Eukaryota > Metazoa > Chordata > Actinopteri > Cyprinodontiformes > Poeciliidae > Xiphophorus > Xiphophorus maculatus. The sequence continues at coordinate 24,863,319 of NC_036453.1, read as the reverse complement.
TTTTCTTCTCAACTGACTCTGATCAGTCATCAACTTAGTCAGAAGAATACAATATTTTTCTGATCAGTAATTGAGGATGCCTGAAAGTTAGGTTAAGGTCTAAAAATAAAGACATCAGAAGCAGAAAAAGTTTAGGAGGCTTCTAGAGAAGAAACTGTACTTTCTATGAAGCTGCTACAACCTGCAAAGTAAAACTTGGTCTGGTTTGTTCTAGCAAATAGTTCAGTTCAATCTGCAAGGGACACCTTGCAAGCTAACCTTAGCCGATAGCATGTGGTGGATTTACGGACTTGTATCCGCTGACAGATTCGGCCTGTTTTTTTGGTTTCTGCACAACAACAACAACAACAAAAAGAAGAAGAAACTTGGCTGCCTAAGAAATAGTTGGGACTCTTAAGTAAATCCAATAGATAACCTAAGGGTCTACTATCACAGTATGCTAACTGTGCTAATCATGCTGAATTCTAATTAACACAAGATGTCTAAAAACTGTTTAAATGTCAGCTCTGTCATTTTAAAGATGTCCGCTGTGCTAATTACACAAAATGCTAATGCAATATGCTTAAATACAGTTTAAAAAGTCAGCTATGGCATTTTATTTTTGTTTTGAAATATTACTAAAATTATGTTATCACACAAAGTAGAGAAACAGACTGTTCGCTGTCATTTAAAAGTACATTGCTATTTATACTTTTTAAAAGAGAAATCAGAATTTGTTAAAATCAAATCATTAGGTTGTTGGTGACTGAAAATTGGCCAAATAATTTCTAATTGTTGCTTTTCTAGTTAAAGCAAAGTTGATGATAAGATTTTCGTGGTGCTTTCTCCAAATAATAAATAAAACATCTATTTTAAAAAAATCATATTTTATATTTACAACTGTCAGATTAAGTTATAAAAAAGACAAAACAAAACAAATACCCATCTCTCTACCTACAACTGCCTCATGCTTTTGTCTGATTTTTTTCAAAAGATGAAAAATATTCCCAGATGTTCACTGGAAATTTGTTCATGAATTTTCTGCAATAAATCCCAACAATTTTGTCAAGTGCAACAACAATACAACCTCATATCATCACACAGCCCAAATGTTTGGACTTGGACTGAACACTTCATTTCCTCTTTGGTCCCAAGTCCTAAACTGTGTTCATTTATTTATAATAATAATAATAATAATAATAATAATAATAATAATAATAATGGTACTAATTTGTTGGACCACAAACCACATTTCCACTGTGTGATGGTTCTGAGCCAAGAAATGTTACATTTACACCGTGTTCCAAACTATTATGCAAATTGGATTTAAGTACCATAAAGATTAACTTTTTTGTTGTGCTATTAAATTTATAGATGGTATTGTGTGTCAGGGCTCTTTGAATCACTATAACTAATTTCAGAAAGCTGGGTTGATTAGTTTGTCTGGTGAGCTCAATTAAAGGAAATCTACTTAAGAAGGATGTTCCACATTATTAAGCAGGCCACAGGTTTCAAGCAATATGGGAAAGAGGAAGGATCTCTCTGCTGACGAAAATCATCAGATAGTGTAGTGCCGTATGACAAGATATGAAAACATTAGATATTTAACAAAAACTGAAGCGTTATTGTACTGTGAAGAGATTTGTGGCTGATTCAGAACAAAGATGGGTTTGTACAGATAAAGACATAATGAGGAAGGTTTCTGTTAGACAAACTCATTGGATAAAGAGAGCAGCTGTTAAAATACCCTTACAAAGCAGCAAACCGTTATTTGAAGCTGCTGGTGCCTCTGGAACCTCAAGGTGGAGGATCCTCCAGAGGCTTGCGGTGCATGAACCTACTATTCAGCCACCACTAACCAGAGCTCACAAGCAGAAACGGTCGCAGTGGGCCCAGCTGTACATGAAGATTAATTTTCAAACAGACTTGTTCACTGATGACTGCTGTGCAACCCTGGATGGTCCAGATGGACGCAGTAGTGGGTTGGTGGTGAATGGCCACCACGTCCCAACACGGCTGTGACGTCAGCAAGGAGGTGGTGGAGTTATTATTTGGGCTGAAATCATGGGGACAGAATCATTGTTCGGCCCCTTCAGAGACCCTGAAGGTGTGAAAATGACCTCAGCAAAGTATATGGACTTTCTGACTGATCACTTTCTTTCATGGGTCAAAAAGAAGAGCCGTACCCTCAGTAGCAAAATCATCTTCATGCATCACAATGCACCATCTCATGCTGCAAGGAATATCACTGTGTCATTGGCTGCTATGGGAATGAAAGGGGAGAAACTCATGGTGTGGTCACCATCCTCCTCTGACCTCTGACCTCAACCCTATTGAGAACCTTTGGAGTTTCCTCTGGCAGAAGATCTGAATGCAGTTCATATCAAACCAGCAGCTCTGGGAAGATATTCTGACATCCTGCAAAGAAATTCAAGCAGAAACTTTCCACAAACTCACAAGTTCAATGGATGCAATAATTGCGCTGTGATATCAAAGAAGGTCCTATGTTAACATGTAACTCGCTCTGTTAAGATGTTTTTGATTGAAACAGCTTTTGATTTTAGTAAATGTGACCACTTAATGCTGCACATACAAAGAATGACCTTTTGCAGTTCTTTATAATCCATAAAATGTTTAGAAAATCTGCTGTGCATGATAATTTGGAACAGTGCATTTTGAGCTTTTTATTTTTTGAACAAAATACTGTTCTCATGGGGAGCTTTGTTCAGTAAAATTTGATTTATACTGTAATAGTTCATGACTTGAAAATTATACTGACCATCATTTGCGTTGACCATTTAAGAAAATCAGAGAAAATATCACTTGCATAATAATTTGGAACACGGTGTAAAGTTTCATTTGGAAACATCGTTCTGTTATAGTGCCTGACAAACTCTTGAAAAATCTCCTGCACATGTTACGGGACAGCCATTAATGTTGCACACTGATATGACAAGAGTCCAGACCGGGCTCCTAACCTTCAAAACACCAACATTATTCCACATTTCTTGAACTGTTTAAAAGTATTATAAACCACAGAATGAAGTAGAAGAAAATCTGTTTGAATTATTCTTGGAATAACTTTAATTTTATACAGATGAACAACATTACAAAACATGACAGTTTTTTCAGTCAGACGATCCTTTTGTATCAATTCATAATTGCTGTAGACCTTCTGCTATCAGTACGTATAATCTGAATTGCTCTATTGTGTTTTTATATGTCAGGACTGAGCAAAACAAAACCCTGAAAGGAAACACAAAACGGACACAATCCTTTCATATGAGGATAAAACACCACTAATCTGCTTATTTCATCATTTTTAAGACAAAATGTAACAATAAGAATGTCTGCATTCAATTTACATTATTTATAACTTTGCAATACTTTAGTCTCCATCAGTTTGCAGTTGATCGGCAAGATCCTTTCGACAATCAACTGCATGTGATTATTTCGTCTCCACACATGTAGCCCATGTTTTATTAAGATCGGCTCGTTAGCTGCTCAGGCTGCTAAAGGTTGTTAATTTGTGTCACATTGACCTTCTTCCTTTTGCAGATTTTTTGGGCATGAAAAGCAGACATAAATTCAAACCGTCCACTGGGACGTTGCGTCATAGTTGGCTTTAACAGGTTCCAGGAAGGCTGAACATATTACAGAAAAAATGTTGTATTTAAAAACTTTTAACCTCCCTCAGTAATGGAGTATAATAGATTTGGAAATGTTGACAGATATTTGGAAATTTCAGCTGGAATGTTAGGATTTACATCTTCCTGGGATTGCACATGGAGCCTGAAACTTTACTAATGTTAACTGTACTAACAGCTAGTTCATTAAGGACAACTCATAATGTCAACTTTGTATTATTTTGTCTTTGTTGCAAAAAAGAAAACTCCTGTTTCACATTAATCTCTCTCACACAAGGTAAGCCTTCGTCTCGCTCATGGTAGGAAAGCTAGAAAAAATGTCAACGTTGTAAATTCTACTTCTTCTAGAACTGTAGAAATAAGGTAAAATATGCATTGGTTCTTAAAAATTTAATAAAATCTCTCATTGTTGCATCTCGAAATATTGTCAACAAGTCAATTCTTTCAGATACAGTACTCACCACCTAAACTTAGAAAAAGACTTGGAAAACTCTGCTAACATGCGACACAATGCTATCTGAACAAAGCTCAGTGGAAAGATTTATTTTGGCATGAAGGCAAGAGACGAAAAATCAAGCCAAATCATCCTGACCTCAAAGTGACACCAAAAACTGTATTTCTTTGGAATATTGATTTCTAAAAAATTGTCAGTGTTGCACCGTTTTATGCATCTGATATTTACGCAAAACATTAAGAACTAAAATGTTTTGTGGGCTAAATGATGTAAGGTAAACATGTGACTGTGACAGCATGAGTTTTGATTAACCCAATTTTTTTTCACCCCTCTGTCTTTTCTATTCTCACAATGTTTCCTTCACTTCCAGTGACCTTTGACATCTTGTCAGGTGTCAGAGTTCATCTAACGGACCAAATGCATTAAGGTGAATATCAGATATGACCCATTTACTCTTAGATGATATTTATATATGTTGGCACATATATAAACTCAAAGAATTCTGCATGCCTTTCTATTTTCTGATAATTGTGAAAATACACATTTCCTAAAGAAGGCAGAACGGTTCGGTTGGTTTCCACTTTTAGGTAGATAAAGGAAAAAAAGATGTTGTATTTGTGGCGCATTTGAATTTCCAGAAATATCAGTCTTTATTGAAATACGGTAAATATCATCCAAACGGATCCAAGCTGGAACAGCAAACAACAATTAGTTGAACTTTTGAACCCAAGCAGAACGCCATGTCAAACATTTCTTACCTTCATCTGTCGATTCAAAACCTTCAGCTGTCGCTCTGCTTCACCCTTCTGCTCCTCAATCTTTTTGACAAGATCTGCAACAGCAAAGTTCAGATATTTAAAAAAAAAAAAAAAAACAGCATAACAAACTAAACATACGTACCGTAGTAGCAGTCACTACTATAGTGTGTGAACAGTTTGATTATGTTAGAGAAACAGCAGCCAAGTCTTCTAAAAATAAAACTTCCAATAACAGAACTATTCTTGAAGTACGTCTCGGTCGCTGCAATAATATTATCAAGCCAATATAACTTGCCCCGATTTACAACAGTAATATTATTGTATTTTAATCAACGTTCGATGTGCTCCACTTTACACTCTCTTGGATGTTTAAAGAGACCTCCAGGGAATCGGTCTGGGCAGACTGAGCTTTAATAATCCTACAGCCCTGCAGTAAATCTTGCACTTATGTATGTGTAAACCTTCAGCTTTTGTTGGCACTGTGGAGAGATTTTCTTCATGGCTATTTTCAAAGTATTTATAATGTTTATATCCCCATTATGGGGATATAAACATTATAAATACTTTGAATACATATACATATTGTGCATAGGCCTCGCATTTTAATGGTGGAACTTGGAATATAGTTTTACTATGTTGAAATTTTCCGTGACATGAGCAAAGCATCTTAGAAACACCACATACCCCATGCGCTCCAGTGCAACAAAAGGAATGCAAGCGCCACTCAGTGTCACGGTTATGATCCTAAATTAGTGTCATGGTACACTATGCAGTCACTCTGTCTACCCTGCTGAAGATTCACTCACTTCAGCATGAAAAAGTGTAGTGAAGTGGATTCATATGACGGCAGTAAGATCAACTTTCTGATTGTTTCAGCTAATAACCATTACATTAGATGGAGCCCTTTATAAACTGTGCATTGAACTGTAATCCAAGATGATCAGGTGATTATAAAATATGAACAAAAATCCAGAGATGGGGTCCATCAACAAAAGTAATTAATCATCATCTTACTGTAAACTGTATACTGTTTATGCCAATAAACACTCTACAGTACACACATTGGATTGTATCATAAACTGCAACAACACTTCATGAATGCGACAAGCTTTTATATTTTAAAAAAATGCACTGCGCTTTATTATATCTATATCAAGGGTCACCAGAGTGCTGCTTAGTAGGCAATATGTGGCCCTCTGAATGATTTTGTGTAAGTCTAGAATGTAACAAATCTGGTCTGCAAGCACAGGCACGTTTTGCAAATTATGGTGACATCACAGACAAAATCACAGATCTTTCTAAAGTGAAAAGCAAAAGGAACAACCCTAATAATTTCTCATTATTGACCAATTTTTAAATTAATCTCAATTTTATAATAAACATTACCACAAAAAGTGTGATTTGCATCACTAAGCTGCAGTATGGACAATTTGGAGGGTTTTAAATGTCCTTAATCGGAATTTATTGCGACAACAATAAATCTAAATTTTCATCATACTGAGAAATATATTGCGAAAAATAATAAACGATATAAGAAAATGCCCAGCCCTAATGTATAGTCTCTCATTTTCTTTGCTAGCTTCGGTTAAAATGCCACGCAACAGTGCAGAACTAAAAAACCTGCGATCAGTACATACTCTCCATGTCCAGGACCGCCTGGTTGGTGTGACAGTTGACCGCCCTCTGCTGCTCCACCTGGTCCTCCAGCTCAAAGATGGTCTCCTTCATTTCCTTCACTTGGTTCTCCGCTTGAACTCCAGCTTCCTCCAGGGACGTCACCCGGTCGCTCAGCTCCTGCTCTCTCTTCTCAGCCTTTTCCTGAACCTGCTGGCATGTGGACTCCACCTGTGTATGGACAAAATGTTTATAAAGTTTGTGTGTTTATGTGAGCTCCTGCAGTGTACTAAATGCATACTGCATCTGAAGTCACTCTAAGTCATTTTGTGGTGTTACCGTTTCTAAATGCATTTAAAGGTTACTCAAGATTACTTTAGTCTTTCTCACTTCCATGCCAAATTAAAGTCTAAACAGAACAAAAACCATCTTATTTGCTACAGATTTTGAAGTCAGAGGAGGATTATTGTGGTTGTCTTGGAGGCACATCTCTATGAGGACAGAATACTAAAACCAGTAGATGATGTAGCCACTTGGGACGTTCCACAGCTGACGCCATGAGGCTGTGATAGATTAAGATGCTTGTCAGGAAAGTTATGGAGTCACGTCATTTTCACATCCAGTTGGCAGAGGACAGCTGTGTGACTCAAGGGATCATGCTTGGGTGAACAAGCCTAACTATGCTGTTGGCACCTCCATCACCTCCCACAAATAATGACTTAAAAGAGACACACCTAACACTGTAGAGCCATTACCAGCCCTGACTCACTCCTGTGTTTGTGGGGAGAAAACCAAAGAAGCTAGAAACAAAGGATTATAGTTTAAGTGAAGATAAATATCACTGAAAATAAATACTAATGTGTCTGCCCATCTGTATTTACTTGACTCAGTCGCCAGGCAGAAGTTAACGGAGAAAATGCAGCATATATGTAGAGCCAAGCAATAAATAAATAAGAGTATGCATATAAACATTTGATCAATACAAATAGATAACACATCCAAAATAATTTGTTGATCATTTCACTGAGCTGCAATCCAGAACTGCGCAGCATTCTGGGGGATGTAGGCAGATTACAGACTTAAGCCGCTCATCCTCTCATGACCGGCTAAGCAAGTTGGCATCAACTAACTCACTCGATCTCTGGTTACCTAGCAACCACCTGCTAAATAAGTTGCACAGCAGCAGTTTCATGTTTCACCACAGTTCCTCAAAACTGCTTAAAAATCAAAAACAACTGCATGGAATGAAAACTGTGGATTAAACAGGAAAGGCCATGTCACCACATTGGCAGTATTTAAGATATTTAAAAAAATGTCGACAGATATGAGCGCTTACATCATGATGTGTTTTTCACTCATATTGTCCAGCCCAACACAAATGTCTTGAATTTAAGGTTTTCATTATACTAGAACCATTATTTTTCTAGAGTGACTTTTCTCCCAGATCTAGTTAAAGATTGAATTATGTGGTTATGATGCCAAGTAGCATGTTTGGTTGACCTATGTTAAATAAAGAGCACTGTGTAGTATCTGTCAAGCATAGTTTTGGAAACCAGACCAGAGATTAGCATACCATTCTTTAGATACGCCGAGTGAGTACATGTAAACTTTCTACTGCACCAAAAAATGTCAAAATTATGATCGTTCATCAATTATTATGTAAACAATCAGAGCTGCCAGCAATGACAATTCACTCTGTTTATTGATGAAGAAATGATTAGGATAGATACTGTAGATCCAGAATAAATTTGGAGACAATGTGGAAATATGTTTCACATCTTCCATATAAGGTAAAAACAGAAACATCACTGTTGTGATGAATGTGATCAAGAAACGTTCACTCCTACATTTACTTGAATAACTTTTAGAAAAAATTTACGTTTAAAACAATTTTATATACTACATCTTATATTTTAGTCTATCTGATCACATAAGCTCAAAAATAAATCAGACCACTACTGGTTACTCACTGAGACTTGATGGAGGTTATTCTACCAACCTCTGGTCTATTCAGACATAGAGCTGCTGGACTCTGTGGCCCCATGACAAACATGGTGGCTTATCAATAATAAACAAAAAGGTACCAACCACAGCTACAGCTTCAATGATTAAAAATGTCTTACTAAGGATCCAAACATATTTAACCAAAAAGCATAAGATTAATACAAACACATTTAGGTATTTTATATTTTAGATAGTGTTTTATTGTGAGTTGTTTATTGCAATGTGCAATTTCGTTCTTTGCTGCTGAGACACATCATGAATTTTCTCATAGTGGGATCAATAAAGTGCATGCGTGTCTATCCGTCTATTACAGTAATTAAATGCTGAATCCTTGAAAAAACAAATCCAACCTAAGTCGGTGTGTAAACGTCTCCCTCCGTACCTTTGACACTGTGCCTCGCACATGCTCAGTCTCAGCCTGGGCCTTCAGCAGCTCCTGTCTCAGCTCGGTCAGCTCCATCTCCAGCTTGTCCCTCTCAGAGTGGGCCGTCTTCAGCATGTTCTGAAGCTCGGTGCTGTCACTGGCGCTCTGCATGGCTTTCAGCTCACCGACCTTCTGCCTCTCTATGTCCACCTGCGCCTTGAGCCTACTGTTCTCCAGTCTGAGACACTCTGCCGTGGCTTTGTGTTCCTCGGCAGCTTGCGATACCTGACTGCTGCTTTCCACTTCCTTGTTCAGCTGGGCCTGCAGCCTGTCCAGCTCCTCCTTAAGGCAGCAGACTTGACCCTGAGCCTCTTGGTGTTCTTCTTCCAGAGCCCTCAAGCTGCCAGTCAACTGCTGCTGGATGTCCACTAGTTTTTCCCGTTCGAATCGAGAGCTCTCCACCAACTCAGCGTACCTCTGCTCCAACTCGGCCAGCCTCGGCCTTTGGCTCCCCAGCTCCTGCTCCCTCTGGGCCTGAGCCTGAGCCTGCTCCTGGACTCTGACAGCAAGCGTCTCGTTCTTCTGAGCCATCACTTCCAGACGTTCTCTCTGCTGCTGAAGTGACGTCTGCAGAAGGCGCTTTTCCTCCGCCAGGCGCTCGTTCTCAGTGGTTAGCTCCTGCACCATCTGCTGCTGGTCGGCCAGTTCCTGCAGTGTCGCCTGCAGCTCCTCTGCTGTGCTGTGATGGCTCTCCTCCATCTTGTGGATCTGCTCTGTTAGTCTCTGCACTGACACATCCTGACCCCCTGACTTGTTCGCCGTTATGTCATCGCCGCTGACAACGCTGCTGCCCGATTCAGAGCGAGATGGGAGCTTCTCGAACTCCGAGGAGTCTGGCGATGGCGAATCCTTGGTAATGTCGGAGCTGGAGGAGACGGAGGTTTTGAGTGGGCTGGCAGTGGGGACGAGTTTGTCCTTTTGGGAAGCTGAAGGGTCTGGAGGGACGCCATTCACCAAGGTAATGGACGAGCTTGTCTTTTTATTGGAAAGAGGAGAAGCTTCCAAGCAAATCAGCTTTTCCTTCAATGTTTGGTTCTCTTCTCGTAGTGCTGCTAGCTCTCTCTGGAACCTCCCGTTCTTCTCCCTCAGCTCCCCAACCAGGACAAGGGCTTCAGCCACCTGCCCCTGCTCATCATCAGCAGCGTGCGCTTGGTCTGAAACCGAGCTGGTAGAAGGCAAGGACGAAGTAGCGGAGGTTTTACTCTTGCAGCGCTGCAGCTCTGTCCTTAGATTGTCGATCTCCAAGTCCTTCGCCTTAGCTTCAGCGAGAAGCTCCTTTACCTGGCTCTCAAGCAGGCCCCTTTCCTGGCTCTCCGCATCCGCACGGGTCTTAGTCGAGCTACGCGTCTGCTTTGCCAGGGTGGAGAGGCTGGAGGTGCTGGAACTGGTAACGATTCTCTTAGTAGAGGAACTCCTCAGCTGATCTCTAAGGGAAACCCGATCTCTTGTTATAGAGGAGGAGATTTCTCTCGGAGCAGGAATTCCAGACTTCTTGGTCGTCTGCACACCTGCAACACAAAATCAAAAATATGAAGCGTTTAATCAAGTCCATAATGTGCAGTTTAAATAGCAATTGTGTAAAATAGGAATGTTTATTTGTACATCATGCACAAGGCAATTGAAAGCAGTTTCAAGAAAAAGAAAAAGCAGGTTAAGATAAATTACACTCAAGATATGAAACACATTGAAAGAAAAACGTCAAATTCAAATATGACAAGAAAAGACAAATGTGAATTAAAAACAAAAGAAGTGATAAACTTTGACCTTTTCTGCAAAACCTCCTTTAAATGAGACAACAGTTTCTGTTCATCTCAGGTTTTTAGAGAAGTTGTTTTAGAGCTGCATGCAAACTAAAAGTTGTCTTTGTTTGCAGTTTACTTCTTTTTGCTAGTTTAGTTAATGGGTGCACAATATATCACAAATATATTGTCATGTCACTGTATGAAATATGTGCAATATTCATATACAAAAGGGGTGTTTGGAGTGATATAGCTGTGGGCCAATATTTCCCAAGTTTTATCAACTTGCAACTTAGCAACTTGGACAAAATTTCACAGCAGCAGATGTTCACACTGGACACTAATGACATTAACCAAAATCATAATTGTCACAGATTTATGGTGAGGGAACCAGAAACTAGGCATATAAATACATATTTTATCATTGCAGTATTTTCCAATATCACGAAGTCCTGGTTTAGTTATTTGTTGCATGTCTAATAAGTACAGATTTATTTAGGCTCGAAGGATGTTTGGAGCCTTGTAAGACCAATAATTTTATATCATTCTAATTTTGTAAACTGCAAATCAGTCACAAGTTGAGAGCTGATCTGAAACTTTAGTAAATTTTCTGGATTAAGATGGAGAAAAACGACCCATCCACATACTGATATTATGGAAGAAATCACTTTTTGATTGTAATGTGTGGTGATGGGCACAAAGAGAAAAATATTGTTGGGTGTCATAATCATAAGTAGAATAATATAATAATACACATAAGATATGCTGTAACAGTACAAATGGGGAAAAAAATCTGCAAAATCTACTGTGTAAGAGTAACAATTTTTAACTATGCAAAAAAAATATATCTGTATTCCAAATCTATTCAGTTTGACTATTTAGTTAAAAGTTACAAATATGAATTCTTTATTTTTTTATGTCTTATAATCTATATTTTAGTTTTTAAAAACGTTGACACGAATTTCATTATTTGATTATATTATTTTTATATTTGCATTGTGGTTTATATATATATATATATATATATATATATATATATATATATATATATATATATATATATATATACACACAGTATATACAGTATATACTGTATATACATAAAATTACATTTTCTTTGGTTTTTTTCTCACAACACAGTTGTGTTTTATTAATAACTCACCCACTGTCATTTTATTTCTTCATCTTTGTTATGCTGACTTTGTTTATTAATATATAATAATGTATATTAATATCTCATGTTGTTTTATTTTTTTTAATCTTGTCTGCAGATAAAAATTGACTGATCTGTTTTTGGATGAAAATAAGAAAACCTTCAAATCATCCAAAAACAGAGGAATATTGTGACATTTTGTGTAATTAGTTTTTTTTTTCCAAAATGTAATCTGAAATATCTAGAATGTTACTAAATGCAAAAAATCAGATACATGTGTGATTTCTTTTTCTTCTCTGTTTCATAAATGATTCATGATCTCCTTAAGATAATCTGCCACTGTTCTTAAATGAGGTTTTGGGAACTTTCAAGAACGTTCTGACACTGAAAACAAAAGATTATTAGTATCAGCATTCAGCTATGCAGGAGTTATGAATAGAGAGTTTGTCACATTCATAGTTGCATTAATCAGCACTAGGATCACTGTGGCCCAGTCACAGATTGTTCTCCATTCAGACAGCATCACATCTGCCTGGTTGTGTGTGTTGCTGTCATTCATGACTGTAGAAGAGCTCAACTTTGGCATTTCAAAAAGCATCAATGTGGGTCACAGGGATGAAACCTTTTCCAGAGCCCTCTGAAATATAGAGTATTTACTGACGCTTGGCATGAGCTGGATGTTGCCTGAAAATACTGTATTGTTTGTTTTAGGACCATCAGCAAACAGCAGCACAGACACAAGAGAAGCGCTTGTTTCAAAGGATGACAGCGGTCGCTGTGCACGTGGAGCATTGAGGCACAAAGCAGCTAAAGCAGTGAGCGGACAAAGATAGCAGTGTGCGTGTATCACATTCCCGCATCATCATCAAACCCACAAAGCGAGAGGCAGACAGACAGACAGGCTGTGTCAGGAGATAGACAGCGCATCTTCCTGATCAACACGGTAACACACTTTCAGTAAACACAATACACACACGCACAATCCCCGAACAAATGGCCCAGTTTGGAGTGAAAATCCTATCCCCCAGTGGAATAGTCCGTCACTGATAGACACATTGCAGAGCATCCTCTTACTGAGAAAGCAAGAACTGCCAACCGTGGCACATTTCTGGGGCAGAGAGCTGTTTAGCATTCCTCTAGTAAGAGGCTGTGGCTGCAGACTGAGGGGCTTCATATTAATTAATTTTAAGCATTACAAATATGTAAATATATCTATCCATCTTAAGAAAACAAACAGATTTATGTAGGAGGCTGAACAGCATGCCATCCGGATGAAGCAGCTACGTCACAGGGGAAACTTTAAAGATCCTATGGCTGCCATTAAACATCCACAGTCACTTATGTCTGAAATTCACTGGGAGAAAAAAATCCTGAGTGGCAGAATGAGGCCAATGTGCGCTGCTAAATTATGTACTCTTCTAGAAGACGTAAAAGCTAAATCATCACAGTGATATAAATTACTCTTTACTGTGCACTGGAGGAAGTCAAAGGAGATACGACACAACAGTTCATCCCCACCTCAGACGGTTTTCATGGCTGTCATTAGGTTCCCAAATGACAGAGGCAGTATTATGTGTTTTCAACATAAATAGTCCTATTTTAAAGCACAATTAAGTAACTATGTTACCTTCAGTCGTTATAAAAATGTCTTATACGTCAAACATGACTTAAAAGAAATGCAAACACCTTGAATTGAGCCCATGTCTCTTTAAGAAGCTTCTGTTTACAACACTGCCTTCAGCACGTCATCACAACAACGTTCTTCTATCAAGCGTTTAATGTTTCACGGCCTCATATGATGAGCTCATGCATTTCCACCAGGTGTTTGCTAATTGTTGCTGGCTAGTCTGAAGGAGCTGAGTACAAGAGACATGCATACAAGAATCTAAGCAACACTCCACAAATATTTTTGATGAGGGAATAAAGTAGTCACTCCCCCATACACATTTGTTACACTCATCAATTATAGTTACAAATCTGACATCAGCACTGCAGGTCAAAGCTTTACAAAAAACAGGCAGAACATCTACTCAAAAATCCTGGTCGGTAAACATCCTTTTTTCCATTTCTTTTAAAGACCCTACACCATCTGAAGCTTAAAGTCACTGATTATTAGATCACAAACCTTTATAACCTGACATCACCACAGCTGATCATGTGCACAAAGTAATGTCACCAATGTTTCTCTTAAATTTTCTTCAGACAAAAAAACAAAAACAAACTAAATACATGCTGCTCAAGTTCTGCAGTTGTTTTCAAAAAGCTGGATAATTTTGTATTATTTTTATATAAACCCTGCAACAAATAACCACATTAGAAAGCAGAAAGAGTTGAGGTTAGATTTTACGTAAACAAAGAAAAAAAGAGGACATAAAACATGGTTATGGTGGATTAAAGAAAGGAGAAAGTAAGAGATAAAAAGCTGTAAGGACAGTACAGCAAAGACGGCAGTGAAAGAGACAATTAACCTCCAATTGCTCCATTGGAGCTGGTCTGGGGCCATCTTTGAAAGACTCCCAGGAGAGTATGACCAGACTATAGATTTTTATTACCTTGTTCACTTAGGTAATAAAAACCTAAGTGAACAAGGTCCAAAACATTATTCTACATTCTCTCCTGATTAAGAAAAAAAATTATAATTACAATTTTAGTAATTTATTCAAGCAAAACTGTACTTGTGAAAGACCATTAAGCGTCGGCCGGTTAACGGCATTAAAGTATACTAATGTTTTAGATAAAAGTGTAGTAAAGAAATTTCCATTGCATCATTTGTACGTGTTAATTTCTTTTAGTGGTAATGGTCACCTATAATGGAGTTCTAAAAGTGCCTGGGTTTGAAACTGCTAAAACTTTTCTGCACCTCCCTTGCCTTTTGCTACCACTCGTTAGATAGCTAAAAGAGAATCCTATATTTTCACAAAATAGTCATTTTGGAAATACTAACAAGTTTGAAAATTATGGGCAGTCAATGTATGGACACTAGAGGATCAACACCATCACTCCTCTGGTAATGCAGTTTTAAACAGTAAGACAGCAGCTGCATGCATATTAAACAGCTGATTGCAGGCTAGTTAAAAGATAAACCAACCAATTAACTAATGACAAAAATCAGCTTTTCGGTCTTGGCCTGAAGACTAGTGTTGAGACTACATATTCAGTCTTAGTTTTGTCTCAATCTCACCAACAATTTTACTCTTCCACCTCCAGTTACTCTGCCAGCAGTTAACGTTTAGCTGGATGTATATGCTCTGAAATAGCTAATTTGTTGTAGGCTAGTTCGCTAACCAAGCTTGCTGACATGTTATTTTACATTGGCAGCAACAACTATATGATTATTGTTTCAGCAATGGTCTTGAAAATGGTCTCTCATTGGCTCATGGAGTAAGTCTGGTCTCCCTCAGCGTCTTGGCATTCTCTGCTTTTGGTCTTGACTCAACTATAGTTCTATTTATCAAAATTAAAATTATAGTAAACATGACAGATACCAGTCTAACTGTAACAGTTAATATATGGTATTGCTCTACAAGTCTGCAAACATGAGGAATGCATGGCGCTTTTCTGTTTGAAATAAAATCTGTTACATCACGCAACACATTTTTGAAAATGTGGTACTTTAAGGTTATCACAAACTAACATAACATACTTGCTCATACCTAAACAATTAATTTAGATCGTGAACCAAATAAAGAACAAGACCATGATATTCTTAAGCTCTGCAAAAGACATATTTCTCCTTCTGGTGCCAGGCTATGAAATACTAACGCAGACAACCATTAGTTTAGCGTAGTGAAGTCTTTTATGTATGACTCGGCTCAGTAACTCCTCCAACGAGGCAGTAAATCTGGGTCGCAACATGGCTCACAGAGGAGTAGCGCTCCTCTAGCAACAAATAAACTTGTGCTGTCTGAAACCAGCAGCTTTTACTGATGCCAGCACAAAATTAACAACAAAAACAGATTTACAGCAGCTTGAATAGAGTAGCATACACTCCATACATTAAATAATTTCCTTAACGTTTAAAGGCCAACTTCCAGTAACCCAAATGCATTTGTTTATTTAATAAAAGGTCATATCCTCAGTCACAGCACTGAACTGTACAGGCTTCATTCTTCCTAATGGAAATGAGCTTTCAAATCACACCAAGAACCTTTTGTCTGGAAAGCGTCCAGCACCAGCCGGATAGCTGGGGCCAGCATGCCAGCCAGTCAAAAGGTGACAGGGTGCATTGTGAGCAAAGTGTGGAGAGACTTCACTTTACAGAAGGGAGGGCGACGGTTGGAGTCATGATGAATTAATGACTGCAGGTGGTCACAGTGTCACAAGTTGGCATCTGTAATGACGCACTGGCATCGTGAAAACAAACACACGCTGTAGAGGAAACGTGCTCCGCCGCTCCCATGTCTTCCTCTCTAGGTGTGTGGAAGTGTAATGGGAACTTTTTTGTAATTCAGATGAGAACATAGGGGAAAAACCATAGTCTGTGTCCATGGCCTTCCTGTAGTCAAAGTTACAGGGAATGAAATCGGCGCCCATCGGTAAACTACCAGGACACTCAGGCATTCCTGTCCTCTTACACAAAAGAAAGGACTGCAGACAGAGCTGAGCCTGCCTGACCGCAACAGTGACTGAGCAGAGATAAGTCCACTTGGTCCAGAGTGCCACTAAAAACTATTCAGCTATTACTGTTAGGACATAAAAATCTCTTTGTTGACTAGAACATTAAAAAATTTCCGCTGTTAGAAACATCAAAAGACTTTGTATTACAACATAAAACCCCCGTCACATCAAAGTTTATAAGAAGCTATTTCACCACATCGAAGGCGATTTATGAATACAAAAAGATCTTATTCACACAAGGTAAATATTAACTATTGTAAACTTTTTTTCCTACGCCTTCCAGGCTCTATATCCCCAAAAGAGCTGCATACCCAACTCCTAGCAAGAAGTCTAGCCGATTCCCTCTACTGAAGGCCATCTACCCTTGTTTGAGGTGTTCGTTGTCAAATATTAAGGTGAAGTTAGATTCTTCATCTTGTTGAAGATTCATTTCTGTCCGTGTCTTCAAGGAATTACCTTCACAATAATTCTGGGTTTCAACTACAAAAAGGTAGCCTCCTTCCTTCAGTTCAGGGGTCAGTCTGAGCCTCAAGTGGATGAGTTCAAGAATTTTGAGTTCAATCCTGAACTCTTATATTCCTTAATTTAATCAGGTAAACCCCATTGAGATCTAGATCTCATTTTCAAGAGGGACCTGAGCAAAAATTTGCAATACATAGCAACCTGGTTACAAGATAAAAAAATAAAATAAAAAAAATGAGCAGGAGGACTTGGAGACAAAGTGCAAAGCTCTCAATTTAATGGGTCGCCTAAATTCAAACATAAAAGATGCCGTATAAAATCATTTAAAATGAGTTTCCTCAGCTAACTGTGTTAAGCTATAGAGAGGAGGGCCACCATCCAGTGGGAGGTCAAGAAGAGCCACTGTTCCCTGCAGAACCTCCTGCAGGGACTTTAAATTCCTCCTTACCTGGGAATCCCTCGGGATACTCCATTAGAGACGAATGTGACAAATGTCTGCGTTTCAGTCCTCAACCTGTCACCCCTTTCTTTCAGATAAGCAGAATCAATGGATGGATAATTTCTTTGGGAAGTTCAAACCAAACAACATGGCTACCCTGCATTTGAAGGCACCATAAAGAATGACTAAGCATTATTAGTCATTATTAAGACATTATTAATAAAAACCATAAACAAAAACCTGTAAGTACCATAACAGAGTTGCTAAAATGGACTAGTCACGCTATTCTTTTTTTAAGATAAGAAAATAAACATTGTATTGCCCAAAATGCAATAACAGATTTCCTTTAGTGTACGCTTGATCATTTGTAGATTAATAGGTTAATTTTTACATTAATCGATTAATAATCAGTTGGGAAAAGGTGCTTTCTAGGAGATTTTTTTATTTTTAATAAAAAAATTTTAACAGAGTTCCATCCAGGTGAAGCAGAGACAATACCACTTGAGGAGTTCTGGGTAGAACATATTTAGAGTCAAAGATTTTTTTGCATCTTAAATGCAAAAAAAGGCCAAAACTATGTATAGTTTTTTTTTGAGTCTGTAGACTCCAGTTAATGATTAATCAAATACTAAATTAGTGGCCACTTATTTCAACAATCAATTAATCAGATTAACTGTTCAAGCACAACACAATAAATCCTCCTAATTTCATGAGAAGGTACCGCTTATAAACAGTAAACATGGCCAATCTGCATCAGCTACAACTATAAGGGTTTTAAGATAATGAATTGGAATCCATTAGTTCAAACCTGTAGTAGCAGCAGTGTTAGCCATTCTGAAACAAAAAGTATTAGATTCTCTATACAATAGTGGCTGCTTACATCAAATTAAAAATTTATAAGCCATTATAAAGCCATCTGAGAAACAATAAGTATCCACCAACCATCATATTTTTGATTTGAGGCCATTACTGGCACACAAGAGGCATGTTAATCAATTATGCAAAATATTCCCCTGGGAAAATTTGCATGCCCTTAATAAGACATACATATGGAGTTTTCACTATTTGATTATACAGTTATATTTGCCAGCGCTTTCAATAACCAGCAGGTTTTAAAGAAGTCAATCATGTCCTATACTAAGACAAAGTGTAGTAAAAGGTCAGACACCTAAAATCCAAAGAGCCACAACAGTCTTTGATGTGGATGCTGTTACTGAGTGGAGACTCGAAGTTGGCAACTTCAGTATCGGTGAGTTGCTTAACATAAAGTCAGAAAGTGCAGACATGTGAGAAGCTATTTTAAAGCAAGACAGTTGGACAATAGGAAGGCTAAACAGAGTACAGCAAAGCTCTGTTTTATCCTATTGTGCTTCCAACTTTTGTCTGTTATTGAACAAACTGGATTGGAGCAGGTTGGCAGGCATTTGGAAATGGAGTTAAGGTAAGGATCCTTTCTCTAAGGAATACAAAGACAAACTGTTGTTTTAGTAATGCTAACTGTGCTAATTGCTAACAAAATACTAAAGACTAGTTAAAATGTTGACTTCAAATTATTTTAATTTTTGGTTTATAATGATAGTAAAACTGCATTTTATAGCAATAGTTCTTTCACACGAGCAGGGAAAGCTACCTTTTCTCCTAATATAAATAACAAATAGCTGCTAATGGGAGAAAAGACAAGAAATTGTTTCTCCATAGCAGAGAGCCCTGGGCCTCTGTACGAAGCAAAATGTTGTAGTACAAGGGGCTGGTTTTCTCCAGGCTACAATAATGTAGCTCTTAAAGAAAAACTGGAATCAACTAAAATCAAGGTTGTGAGGTCAAAGCTTTACAAAAATTGTAGATTGGGAATTGATTCCAAACATTTGACTGGTGCGTCTTTAGTTAAGTCTTTGGAAACATTAGATTTGCTTGAGTCTGACCATAAAAAGGATGGTATAAGACATAGAATATGCTACATGAAACAAATCAAAAAGAGTACGTAAAAAGATCAAAATAAAGACCATATCATTTTAATATAATACAACCTCTCTTCTACAGATTATAGCTTAAGACAAAACCGTTAATTTACTTCAATATAATCAGTCTCACTAGAGATAATGTTATGCAGCATGTTAATAAACAGATCAGAAGACATAAATATCACCTTTTTTTGACAGTGCTGACCTCTGATGCTTTGAGACTTTTATTACTTTGTGATTGAATAGCATGAGGATCGTTTAACCACTTCAGAAATAACGGATTCAGTAAAAATCCTTATCTTCGTGAGTTATTTATAAGACATTGTGACTGGGCAACATGCAATACTGGGCAATTTTTTTACTGTGTCTTTGTCCTCTGCAACAGAAAATGCGATAAATAAATGCAAACCAAATGTCAACGAGACTGTATCAGTACTGAAGTGTTAGTGGTCTGATCTTTGTTTGGGTTATTCTTCCCAAGATAAAACCAGCCCTGAACAACAGACAGCATCCACATTCCCAAACTGCAGATGAACCACAGCCAGCTGCTGACAGATATAAAAACCACATCAGGATAAGCTGAATTTGGTATGCACTAAAAGTGGAATCACAGTCCTGGCTGACGGAGCATGAAATAAGGGATTTTTATGAGCTGAGACGAGGGAGCTATAATGTATCAACTTTGATGTCCAGTGCAATGGTCTCCATTACACAAACAGGACATTCAAACAGAGCACACCTCCCTCTGCAAACACAAAGCTCTGTGAAAATCCTGCTGTATTTACTGTACCAACTCCTAACTGACACGGAAAGTATGAGTAACTTCCTCACTGCGTCCCGGCCATCAGATGTTGGATAAATCCCTGCTCTAGGCCACTTTCCTCTGATGTGGCAGTGTGATGACACTTGTGTGTTGTGTCCTTCACTGGAAATCCACTCTGACTGGCAGAACTACTGCTCACCTACAATACGTCAGTGCCAAAAGGAGCAGAAACCCTCAGAAGGCATTCACTGTCAGGCATGGACAGTGAATGTTGACCTCTAAATGTCAGCTGAAAAAGCGAATAAGAAATTCATATAGGCTCCAGCGCTGTATTTGATTCACCTCAGAACTCTAAACTTGGATATAAGAAAGTCCTAAGACCCAATTTTAGATGTTTTTTGGTATGTCGTCATAAAAAGCCAGAAAACCAGTAGTTGCTCATACTACAGCTATTATTAGGAATACAAACCAATAACACTGTATCGCTCAGGAATTTGAATACTAGAGGAACATTTTCAAAAAATGACATAACCCAGTACAGCATTGCTGCTGGTTTTTGTAGGAATCATGTATTCTACTTTCTATCAAAAAATCTCGAATGACCTTTAGTTTGTGACCTTAAGCTCAAGCATATGTGATTCATGCAGCAGAGAAATGATCTGAAGTACCAGCAAGTCTGCCTTTAAAAGGCTAAAAAAATGGAAACAATCCCTAAAAATATGGAGTGGCTGAGACAGGGTCCTGACTTAAATCCAATCAACTTTAAAAAGGCTGTTCATAAACAGAAAACTCTCAAACTGGGTGAATTAAAATAAATTTGGCAAAAACAGTGGGTCAAAATTCCTCCACATTTTGATGCAAAACACTGATTGCCAGTTGTAATAAAGATGTGACGGCTGTTGTTGCCCCCACCGGAGGCAAACCAGGCCAAGGTTGTTTAGAATAGCCTTTTTGTTCATAAATAAAATTATAACTACATTTTTGCATTTACTCGGGTCAAGTTGGTGAGATAAAATGTTTTGATGATTGGAAGTTATTAAGTTTGAAAACAACAAAAATCTAAAGCTAAATTGTTTTCTATATATATTGTCACTATGTTGTAATGGAGACAAATACTCTGGGGATGGGAGGAGAAACAAAATAAAGCTCCTCTGTCAATCAATCTTGTGTACACGCTGCTCAAACCCTCCCCCTTTCTCTCTGCTACACAGCTGGTTTCCCACAACAGAGCCAGCCATGAATGCCAGTTACCATGGCTACCCACAACAGCGGATAAACTGTTTTTCTGAAACAGCAATTTGTTTCTCCGCCATTAGCACATTGAGCAGCGTGTACATCAGCATGATAGACAGTACTGAGACCCGTCTCCTGGCTCTGATTGGTTGATCCTAACTGGGAGCAGTGCATTTCTTCAGACGTTAGTAGGATCACAGAGCAGCTCAATTTTTCACAGATTATCACAAAATGGTGACAGTTTTAACAAATATGTAAAAAGGAAGAAAAAAATGGTTTACAAAAGTTATATTCTGCAGCTTTAATGTTATTATCCCACCAACAGACAAGAAATTAAATCTCTGAATGTTTTTCAAGCAATAACACTACCTGCTGCATTGATATTGGCCATAGACCCATTTGGAATAAAGCTTGGCAGCATCCTGAAATATTAGAGTGAAGAATTCGCATCAATCATCCGAAGCAAGAAAACATTTAAGATTTTCCATTTTTGACCAAAACCTTTATTAAGCAAATATTGTTGAACTTTTTTTTTTACTCTGCACAAAAATGGGCATGAGCGAGTTCTAGGACCGAACTGACAATTAATCAAAACCCGGCAACCTGCTGGGCCGAAGCTCTGGTCTTGGCTCGTTTCCTAATGTGCAAGAGAAGAGAAAAGAGAGGGGCTACAACAGTTTAGATAACAACCTGCTTATCGTGGCTGCAGACAGCTTATTCCTTCGCCTTCCAATTCTGAGATAACACCTTCTATCAAATTCAAGTCAGTTTCTTATATTTCCACATTTCCTTTCCTATTTCCAGCACCAGGAATGTTTTTCCACTTCCCAGTCCTAAAACATTTCATAGAGCTGGATGGCTTATTGAGAGCATCTGGCTAATCTTACTGCTCTTCTGGGGTTATATACTGTAGGTCAAGCAGTTTAACTAAACAACTTTGTCCTAGAAACACCCAAAGATCAATGATAGACACTTATTTTTATTAGGTGTAAAAAAAAACAAAAAAAAAACTTCTGTCTCTTAAATCTAGGTAGATATAGATCCAGATAGCTAAACAGGGGTTACAATGGGGAAGAACTATTCAATTAAAAGTTCCCAAAATTAAACTTTTAGATACACCACAAGAAATAGGGGCTGAAGAAGAGGAGCATGCCCCCCTGAATGCAGAAAATACAGTACCTTTGTGCAATAAAGTTGGATTTTCTGAGTGGAAAACAAAGATTTCCCATCAAGTTGGAATTCTAACTGGGAAAATAGGAACGTGCCGAGTTGCTCTACATTGATATTGGCCATTGACCAACATCAATTGGTCTATGGGTAATTAGTACTGGTGTGTGAGAATCCAATATGGCTTTTCAGACACATAAAATGTTGTGAAAGTTGCCAGTATAACTATTGGTGCGTTTGTATCTCGTGTAAAAACAATTTGTGAACTGTAAGATGTACATTGTAAAATGCAGAGAAATATGTTGCTACTAGCCAGTATTTCTACAGTACATAGAAGTGAGAGCTAAAACAATGAGCTAATTCCACTAGTTTTCTGACTTGCAGGTAGAACGCGCTCTACTCGAGAGTCATTGTTCGATCTCCAACCTCCAAGATAAACTCAACAATCTCTCAGACAAACGGGGTTTGGACCATACAAAAAAACCCTGAACATTTTAAACAAAATGTAAAAATGTGTACTGTTTTCAATCATGCTATTGTCAACTATGGTAAACAAAGATGAGGGTAAAACTCACATAACCCTGATCTATAGCTTACTCTTATTATATAAAGCAAAGATTATTCCGATTTACTAAGGTGTCTCAATAAAAATACTGAGCATGGGTTTACATTTTAAACCTAGTTGAATCAGTGAGCTTTGCACCAGTTTCATTTTGAAGAATATTGGAGGAGGTTAGGAGTCACGAAGCACCACACCAAATACAGTTTAAATATTTACATTTTTTAGGAAAAAAAAAAAAGATAACAGAAAACTCAGACTTTAACCTTTAGCCACACATTCTTGTTACCGTAGTTTATTTCTTTTCTGCTGCAAGCCATTTTGCTCAGAAAATAATTAGTTTAACAGAAATGTTCTGCTGTGTAGATGCTGCAGTAAAAACATTCACTGTAAGTGTAAACCAGGAGTTAATGTGTTGGAGCAACAGCTTGTAATTGTTGCCTTCTCATCTGAAACAACTGCTGCATCCATCCCTGTATGGATGCAGCCTCTTTTTTTTTTTAACAAACTTATACATACATAAAAAGGTTTAATAACCAAATGTTGTAGGTTGTCCTACTAAGCAGAGGTTAGAAAGCTGCGGAAGAGCTCGGCTGCTTTTGTCCCTTGGTAAAACTAAAAGCTGCTGCCGAGTGCAGTTCAGAGCCACTTTGAAATGGAGATCTCAGCGCTCGGGGCAGAGGAGGGATGTGAATGTGAGACTGATGATAGCATCTCCTCCTGTGAGGTGCCCTGGTGCTTACAGTAAACCTAACTCAGCGCTTTCTCTCCCCCAGACTACTATAGTGGGCACACAGGTGCGTATTCAGACCTACTGCATGTGGAAACACACCAACGCACACAAAATGTGTCAGCTTTGCACAAATACCAACAGAAGGACTGCATGGAAAACTACGTTTCCTCCAAGCGCAGAGAAACTGGTCCGCCGCTGCTTTGTTGGTGTGCGTCCTGTAGGATGCTATTAATCAGAACTTGTCTTCCAGCGAAACACTCAGACATGACAGGAGATTAGCTCAGACCTGCTGTATTCTGCTGCTTTACATGAGCAAACAGGCGGACACATAGAGAGACAAACGAGCAATTTTAAGACACAAGAATCCGACCTGACTCCGTCTCCTCCAGTCTCCCTGCTTGGTTTCCCATGTTGGTCCACTCCCTGACTCCCACACGCTACAGTGAGGCAGACTAATCCAAGAATCTGTGACTGCAGGGGGGAGAGGTGTGTGTGTGTGTGTCTGTGTCAATGTCCGGACCGTCGTCTCCTCTCACAATCACCTCCGGTTGGTCACATGTCGACAAAAGCCATAAAAGATGGAAAAATCCTCGTCTCCCTCTGGTCCTCGCCGCTTTTCTCCACGTCTCTCTAGGACTGTGTGTGTGGGCATGTGCGAGGAGGCAGGCAGCGTGTAGCGTCAGTTCGTGTGAGTGTGTATGAATGTGTGTGATTGTGTTTGTCCTCCAGAGTGGTGACAGTATGTCACTCTGGCATGCAGCAGCCTTGTGTGTGCTTCATTATTGCCGTGATGACTGGGTTCAGCTCAGAAGAGGAGTGGCTTTCTCACAAATGCATGCACACACACGCCTCCTCCCTCTGCCTTCAGCCAGTTTACTCTCACCAGGATGAGGTGAGCGGTGGTGACCCATCTCTCTCAGGATGTACAGGAGAGAGAGGAGGATGGAGAGAAAAAACGCAGGATTTGGATTTTTGCTAAATGATTTTTGCCGGTTCAGTAACCAACAGGGTTTCTGCAGATTTCACCAACTCAGATGTAAGACTTTTTAAGATCTTTGTGACCATCATTTGTATCAAGACAAATTACATATTTTGTGATGCTCTCTACATCCTTAACCCCGTTAGTGTCTATCTTTTTCTGAAAAGAATGTACATAGCATCGTACAGTTGGCAATAGAAGACGGTCAGTAGCCAAGATAAAAGTCATACAGCCAACAAGTGATAAATTGCCACTTACTTTTCATGACAGACACAAAAAACCTCACTGACTAGCCAGCAAATGTATATTAGCAGCTAGTTTCTGATAGCCTCAACCACCTTGAGTCACAGATCAAATTAAGATGTTTGGGTGTAACTCAAATATTTGCCTGAGACAAAAGTCCAGCGAGAAAAGAAACATCAAGAACCGTGATTAACATGCTTAAGGCCAACTTACATTTATTAAAGTGAATTTAAGACAATTTAAGGCCTTAATTTTAGATGAGCGAATTATGACTTTTTAAGGATGCTCGGACATCCTGAATTGAGAAAGATGTTTGCGATAATGAATTGACACAGACTTCTTCTAATTTATTTAGCCTACAGCAGAACCAGCAGGGAACAACGGCGCGGTTGTGTTAGCATGGATACAAAGTATAAAAAGATTTAGCCTGTCATATTTAGAATTGGCTTGACATTTTCTAATTGACATATGCGTTGAATATCGATACAAGCTGGATTTTTGTATTAGAACATATTTGGGAAAATCTTTTCTTTTCAGGTAAATGCATCATTTTGTATAAATGAGCAACATTCAGGAAATGGCCATAAAATTATCTTTAAGGGTACAACATAAAGAGTTTCCATCAGTTTTAAAACATATGATGACGCATTTTCACTTGGTACAAAACATTTCATCCTCATTTCGAGGTGTACTATAACACCAACAAGGAGAAAGTTAAAGAATATTAACACATTAAGTAAATAAAGGGCGCAGCATAAAAGAACCTTTAAAAAATCAACAACAAAGATTGGGCAGTATTAAAAGCTTCAAAAACGGTTTTAATCAAAAACACAAAAGTCAACTTTATTTCTAAGTTTTAAATGAACTTAAAATTTTCATTTAAAATTTTAAGTTCATTTTAAATTTTGACTATTGTACTAATGGCAATGTTATGTGTAGGTATTGTTATTTTGATTTTGACACAGATGAATGAATCAAATAAAGAACTAACACTGCTAATATTTAGTGATAGTTTTCAAAAACCCAAATCTAACAGGCAGAAACTCACTGGGTAATTAGTTGCACCGTTTAAATTCAAATTGTTCTTTAACAAAAGCTAATTTTCAAAGGTTATGTCGCATAAATAAGTAGTGGTATCGGTAGAGGGATAAGGAACTAACTGGAAAACAGAAGTTGAAAAAAAAGATTTTTAGCTTCTGAAAAACAAATACTGAAATGAAAGTAAATAAAATGCTCTCAAGAGGTTTAGCAGCTGTGCATTTATCTAATATTATATAATACTTCACTTAAAATGCTCTGGCAAAAATAGACCGGATATTAATCTCTCTCTAGAACTATCCAGCATGTTCTGATTCCAGGTCTTTCATGTCTCCCTACTGATGCAGAAGCTGCTGCTTTTCCATATTGTCCTCTCCTGTTGTGAGCAGTACATCCTCCTTAGTAAACAAACACGTCTCTAATCCATCTAGGAATGTTCTCCTCACCACAGGACGTCCATCTCTTTGCAGACCTGGTAAGACCATTGCAGTCTTTGTCTTTCAGAGACTTCTTTGTGGCCACAACATTTTAAGTTTTCTGTGCTTCAACTGATCCAGATCAGGACACTTTCTAAGTTTGTTCCAGATGCATTTACAATACACTTATTGGCCCTTTTATATTTAGCCACACACATTTCTCATATTGTAGAGAAGATATGCTTCGCCCAGATAACCATTTTACACACTATGCACAACAGGGGTTAATTAGGAGCAACTATAAACAGGATACCACATGGTGAATTACACTGTTCAATTGTACACAAGCCAGAACAGGAGACATTATACAGGACTCATTGTGATGGAATCATTTCTACGTCCGTCTGCAAGTCCAAACATATGTCTTATTAGCCGCTGACTGAGTGTGTCTGTTCGTCAAGCCTGACTGCTTGTGCAGGCTGAGGCCTCTCAGTTGATTGAGGCACATGCGGCTAATTTATCTGACAGATATGAGCAACTCAGGGAACATCGCTGTCGTTCTTTCTGTGCCTCCCAAACAATGGCATACAAGTAAAACAGGGTTAAGCTGCAACCACCTTACTCCTGACTAATAATCAGAATAAAAATTATCAAGCTTATTTTAATTTATTATGTGATTAATTGGTTATTGTGTCAAGCTTGACCTCTGTTTCCGATCATACTTTTTCCTTCCACTCCATTTTCTACGAATACGCATGACTTGACATTTATACTTTAACAATACCTTTTTAAAATTATTATAGAAAATTACAATTTTCTGAGAATAAATTTTAGGTTTTCATTATCTGTTAGCCTTAATCCTCAAACATTACAAACAATAAAGGGTTGGCATGTTCCACTCTTTAATGAATGAACCTATCTGAGTATTACCTTCTGAAATGAGTGACAAAAACATTGAATTTCCACAATATTCTAACATTTTTACATGTACCTGCGTCTTAGCCTGAATATGATGTGCCCTATGGATCTATGAATGATATAAATTTACGTCAGTGACTAGAATAGATCAGATCAGACAGAGAAATAAATGAATGAAGGACTTCTTTGTTCAGTTCACACAAACATCAATGATCAGAGTGAGAGGAAATCGACTGAATAATGGCAAAAGAAAGCACCCATCAATGAAAAACCATTGATCCAGTTACGTACGCCCTGTGGTCATACCAAAGAGGCTTTTCATTTCTGCAACAGGAACTTTTCTTATGTTCTGTCGCTTCTCTCTGCATGCTCCGCAGGGACTCCTCCCTGAGTGAAAGCCCCCCTGAATTATTGACGAAATGCTTTAAATAAGTCATTGGTGTGGGGCTGGGTTTTAACTCTTTGTCTGGCAGGAGGGCAGAGTTGGTAAAGCGCCAGATGGAACTGGAGCAACACTCCATTAGCAAAAATAACAGTTTTGAACTCATTAGCAGAGCCTGCTGTGAGGGCAGGGAAGGAAGGGGTCAGGCTGTGTGCATGCATGGCGGCAAAATGTATAAATGAGCAGCAGAAGATTTTTAGGTGGTGTTCACAACCTTTCAGCCCTAAAATAACATCACAAAAATATAGTAAAATGTTTTCTTTGAGCTAGATGATGATAGAGACTTGCAAAAGTATTCATTAAACTTTTAAACAATTTAGCAGCTTCTGATCAAAGAGAAATTTTACATTAAAGAAAACATAGAAAATTATATGAAATTGCCCTTAAACTTCACAATCACGCACTTCTTTATGTTGGTTCATTAAAATCCCAAAATGATGCACTGAAGACAAAATGTGAGGATGTTCAAGGAGTATGAAGATTTTTGCCGATATCCAAATGAGACTTAATGAACATAACACTTGCTGTACAGTGATTATACGTACACAGATCCACCTCTGCTTGGAATGCATGATAACATTTAGCTGGTTTGGAGTCTGGAAAGTCATGGCAACACTCGGTGTGTTTCAAACCAAACCTGCAATATCACCAAAGAAACCTAAAAACATATTCAACTATTAAATCCAAAACTGTTGAGCTCTGATACATTCCAGAGAAACTTTCAACCATCAATCAAATCTAGCATTCAAAGGATCTCAAAATATCACAGATCGTCACCCCACTCTTTATTCAAATCATGTCATTTCCCTCTTAAGGATTTCTAGCAACCATAAAGTCAGACTCCCATGTTTGGCATTTAAAACACGAGGCTCCATAATGGCCGTCAAACTTTGCACACATGGTTAACCGCTGCCACTCTTTCAGGTGCCACATCGCATTTTCCACACTCCAGTTTGCTTGCTTTTTCAGACTGACTTCACATATCCACTCACTGTCTGGCTTCATATGTCTGGATGCGCAGTGGCGATTGTTCATTGCCTTTCCCACACCAGGTGCAAAGCAGCGCACTCTGCCTGAGGGATGTTACAAGGAAAATTCATCAAATTTGTTTAAACCTGCCTTGTAATTTTTTTCAGGATTGGAATAAGCTTAAGGGTGTTGTGTCAATTTGAGCAATGCAAGAAAAAGCCAATATGTATGTAAAAAGTTAATTAATGGAGGGATTTTATCATAAATATATCAACCACCAAGATACAAGACACAGGGGAGTTTATAGCTGTAATTTTGGTAGACTACCAGCAAATTTCTGGAAATCTAGGTCAATAAGAGGATGTCAACTTTAATTATTTAGCATGAATTGCACAAAGCAGGAATTTGTTCTTGTCCTCGGGTGTGAAAGCCTGACCTGTTGTTAATT
Source organism: Xiphophorus maculatus (assembly GCF_002775205.1). Classification (NCBI taxonomy): domain Eukaryota; kingdom Metazoa; phylum Chordata; class Actinopteri; order Cyprinodontiformes; family Poeciliidae; genus Xiphophorus; species Xiphophorus maculatus. Next base: position 24,834,160 of record NC_036453.1, on the reverse strand, counting down.
AGAGCACAATCCAGCGAAAGTTGATCGGGGTCTAATTTAGTGTAACAGGAGCGAGAGCAGGAGTTGGCTGCGGTTTCCCGACTCCTCCACAGTCTTTTGTCATGCAGTGAAAAAAAAAGTCCCTTTAAAGAACAAAATGACGAGCAGAAAAGCATCCTGGGAATCGGGCAGCATAAACAAATAAAGATTTCTAACACACTGAGGGTTCTTTGAAAAGATGCACCAACAAACTCCTAATCTCCAACTTCCTTGTTTTCACTAAGTAGAAAATACATTATATAATTTTTTTTTAACCAGATCTTCTATTAGTTTTAGTTAATCGCATAAAGTGTTACGCCAACTAACAATGGGTGTTACAATTTTTTAAAGGACTATTCATATTTAGGACTGCAACCTATTATTTGCAGTCTATTATTTTAGCTATTATTTTAGTAATGTGTTTTCTATTGATTACTGTGATGATTAATCAAATAAAAATATTGGCACATTCTGCAAAATTTTCATCTAAACACTTGAGGGGTTTTTTTGTACAAGATTAGAAATGCATAAAAATGCAAATAACTGAATAATTAAATTCCTTTAAATAATAAAAATGTTATTACCTTGATCATTTGTAGCGAAGATGCATCTAAAGCTAAAATAATACTTCTGACATGTGGAGAGTTCAGCCTTTTATACTTGACTTGGTATCAAAGCAGTCTAGGACTCATCTGGCAATCACTTTTTGGATTAATGGAATAATAACTGGATAGCAGTGTTGTAGTCAAGACCAACTAACCCGACCAAGACAAGACCAAGACCGAGGGAAGTCAAGACCGAGTCAAGACCAAGACCAGCGCCCCGCGCAACATGTCACAATAAAATGTGAAATATGATCAAAATTGCTAATCAAATTGATCTGAAAGATTCACATCCCCATAAAAACACCTAGATATTAAATACTTAGAGCTCAAATAAATTTAACCAATATTAAATTCCGTCTCTGTGCTACAATCTGCGGTGGTCAGAAACATTGGTGAGTCACGTTTTGATTGGATTTTAATCGGTGCGTTTTGCATCCATTGAAAACAAACATGTTAACAAATAACCAGGACAGTATGCTGTAAGTTTAGTGATATTTCCACAGTTGCGGTCTTGAAATAAAATCCCGAGTCCTCAGCGCCCGAGACCGAGACCAAATGCGGTCGAGTCCGAGACGAGACCATCAAAAAATGGTCTCAAGACCAAGACCGGTCTCGAGTACTACAACACTGCTGGATAGCAAAAAGCGCTTAATAGGATTTTTTTTTCTCCCTGCAGAATTTGAACCAAGTGAAGCTAAAGCAAGCTTACAAAGTTTTCTTTTCTTAAATGTAGAATGTATAATATTATCTTCCAGTTTTGGCTTAATTACTGCTCTGAGCATGTTGCTCTTTCAGCAAATACTCTGTTTCAGAATCTGTATACTGTTGTTAATGATTATTTGATTACTAAAGTAGATGACAATTATTTCAATAATCACAATTAATCATTTAAGCCCTAATCATGACATGGTTATTGCTCGTCATGATTAGGGCTTGATTAGGCTCCAGTACCCACAAGGGATAAGCATGTAGGATAATGGATGGAATAAGCAACACAGCTGATTCAAGGTGTCATGAAGTGTCCAAGGAAACCACTAAATTTAGTGCTAATGAATAAGTTAAAAGGAAGGCAAACTATTGTACATAAATGCTACAATAGAGAAGTAAATACAATTCCAACTACTAAGTGTAAAAATAAAGTCTCCATTAAAACACTCAGTCATTTATAAATTATAAAATGGCTCATTAATACTTTTCAGGCCAGAACCTCCACAGAGTTCCTTCTCAGCCGCCAAAGCCTCAATCCCACTAACAAACAAGCGCAAACAAGAAAACTAGAGAAAAAGAAAATCAATAAGACAACAGGCCTGCGCTCCAACAGAAGTCTTAGTAGTGCTCTGTGGCCACCTAGTGGCGGCATGTGGTCAATTCACCAACTGAGCCAGAAGCTGCAGAGCGCCTACCTGAAAGGCTGCGAGGGCGGGCCTCTGCCAGGTCAGAGATTCCTCCAGTAGTGACGGTCTTCTTCATCCGGGAGCCGGCGGCTGCGGCGCCAAGGGCCGGCTTCGTCAAGGCATCGTCACTGCTGGCCCTTTTCAGCTTCAAACACACAGGTCAGGTTAGTGCCAACATTATACTCTTCTACTCCTTAAATAAAACCAAATGCTTGACAAAGTCTCCTAATTTGCAAATATAAGTATAATCAATCTCAGTGTAAATCCAGCTGTTTTGTGAAGGACTCAGACGTTTGTTAGACATGTTCCTTTAACATTAGTGAAGGAACATCTTAATGGGGCTGAAACGATTGATTGGATTAATCTTGATGAATCGGTAATTTTAATAATCATCAATTAAATTAGCAATCAATTAGTCGTTCATTGGAGTATACAGAAATTAAAAATTCAAAGCAATAATTAAGCCAAAAATGTTTCAAAAATGTATACATTTTATATTTAAATTAAATACATTTTTTCATGCTATATTAAAAATATATATGGTATATTTTTAATATAGCATTTTTAATATTCTACCCAGAACTCATCACGTAGCAATTTTAGCTTCACCCGAATCAAATTCTGTTCATAAAAAACATTTTGCATCCAATTATTAATCACCTTATATATATATATACAGTACAGACTAGGGGTTGAACGACTACATATTTTTTAAGGTCGACTACATCATGATAATAATCGAGTCGATGTCGACTAGTCGCGGTGACGTCATAGTGACGTAAGCGCAAAAACCCTTCACAACTACTTGGAGGCTTTATTAGCTATTTTCACAGCAAATATAAGGGGTATTTTCAGTTGTTTTACACTTTTTTGTTTAGTGCATATTTCCACATGTGTTATTCATAGTTTTGATGCCTTCAGTGTGAATCTACAATGTCAATAGTCATGAAAATAAAGGAAACTCATTGAATTAAAAGGTGTGTCCAAACTTTTGGTCTGTACTGTATATATATATATATATATATATATATATATCGTCAATAAATCACCCCTACACTGTATTGATGTTAAGTCAAGCAGAAAGGGATGGGATCTTTTCACATGTTGATGTTAGATGTGCTTTTTTAGCTACAAATGGTCAAATGTGCACTAAAGGAACGTGACAGAAACAGTTATGAGTTCTAGTTAGATTGTAATAATCTTCTGAATAAATTTAATTTAATTTCAGGTTAAATTACACCTGGTTGCTGTGACTCACCTTGCCCAGCCGCTGGTCTGAGGCCAGAGTGTTAGAAGATCTGGAGTTCCTCAAGGCTGCAGAGGTGGAGGTAGAGGAGGTCAAGGAGGCCTGCCTTACCCGCTCCTGGAGTCCTGGCTTGGGCAGCCCTCCTTTGGTGGCGCCAGATTTAAGCATGGCTGCCTGTTTGGAGACAGAAAGGCTATATTTAGCATTTTTATATTTTATTTTTACCTCGGTGCTTAGTAACTTTTGTCCTAATTGATGCTATCTGGAGCTTGTTTAATGATTATCATAGCAAAAACAGACTTCTCCCCTTTAACATGAATCATTTTTTACCTTTAAATATTGTTATACAATTATCCAGGTTTGGAGCACACATTGCCAATAGGAAGCACAGAAGAATAGGGACAACAAACCTATAAGGTAGCAACACTGTCTGGTGGCATTTTTTGCTGTTCCAAAATACACAAACGAAGAGCCGCTTTAATAAGTAACACCATTGAACCGCTTCCTGACAGAGGAAGGTAAAGGAACAGCCTCTCTTATCTAATTTGCTCAAACTTGGAGGAACTTACCAAGACTTGACACAACATGCACATAAGTAGCAAGTAGGCATGCAGATGCCTAAGGCCATAATGGTTATCTTTCTGAAAAATATATGTTTTTAAAAGCCCACACAATGAGGGGTTTGTGTTTCCATCGCTAACAGGATGTGGTCAGCATGACTGCGTTTTATGTTTCAAGGAAAATCCTTCATCTGGGGAAAACAGGAGGGCACTTAAACATGAGCATGCCTCCTGTGTTGTTCCCCGTGGCCAGGCTGACTTATTGATTAGGGTTTTAGCAACCTGATCTCCTGAGGCAACTGGATAATTCACGATAGACCCGTTACATGACACACACGTGGGTTTATTAGTCAACCGTACACTTACGAAGCATTATAATAAAGCCTCGTCATTTACTTCTGATTCTCTGCACCAAAAAGTGTATTTTGAGTGAATATCTGGAGATGAAAAGCTGAACAAAACTAGAAGAAAACGCATGTCTGAACGATTCTAGAGAGTTCTTCAGAATCATTATAATTTAAAAATAACGGATGCCTAAAAATACCCGAGGTACCGGATGTCTAAACAGCCTTCAGGTCTGAGTGCGAGTATGCAAGGTTGTTTGTCCGGTCGGTGCGCAGGGTGTACAACGCCTTTCTCCCAGTGACCGCTGGAGAATAAACGGTGATAGAAATGAAAGGATGGATGGATGTTAATAGGGGCAGGCATCTTCTGCATCATTTATTGTGGAAAACCTCGGATGTTAATTGTGATTCGTAATGTCAAATAAAAAGCAAAACTGAAAGCATCATTGGAAATTTTATCGTTCCCATTTTTGAATTTCACAAGATCACAAATAAATATCAGTAACTTGGAAAATATGATTAAATATAGTTACTTTGTGCCATTTAGTGAAATAAATCACACCTAAGTAAGTGGCATCCTGAAGAAGCCTGTTTCAAATGGGAATGTTTTCCTGGAGTAGTATTTATGTTTGTGGGGCTAAGAAAGCTCTTACATACCTTAAAAATAAATATTTTTAAAAATCATAATTTTTACCATTATCGTAATAGTACCACAAAATAGCACAATAAATTCAAAGTCAACATCGGCCAACCGTCATCTCTAAGTTTCTGTTCTCGTAATATTTCTTCGGATCTTCTAATCACTAAATAAATCTTTACTGCTTTATTAGTAGCTTTGTGTTTTTCGTGCTTATTTAATATATTTCTTGATTTCAGCACGTTAATCAGTATAAATACCACTGGGTACAAACCTAAACACAGTTGAAGACGAAATATTAAAATAAAAATGTCCTTTGGAGGGACTCTACTATACTTCAGCAAGGATACACAGGATTGTGTTCATTCTTTAAATAATGTATTATGAGAAGATGGAGGATGTAGTCTGCAGTCACAGAACTGATAGAAAGTTTAATAATTTACCTCTCATCTAGAAATCGTGCTGGTATACACATGACATGCAAATCATATGATGATGAAGCTACAAACACTTTGTGAAATAATCTGTTGACTTTTTGTGTCAGTGTTTACAGAAAAGATTAGAGGAGTTTCAGGACTTGCTGATTGTGTTCAGTGTTTTGTGTGAGAGCATGTGTTTCTCTTCTGGCCCATCAGATGATCCTCAGGACTTCTCAGGGCAATATCCTGTGACTAACTCCTGCCTGAGTGGGCAGTCCAACAACGCCTCAGCAGTGACGTCTTACCTCGTCTCAGGTCATTTTATACGAGTTTCACTGAGAGGCACAAGTTTGACCTGCTCTGATCTCAACATGGACAAACAGGAAAGTTGTGATTTGAGATGTTCCCGTTTAGGATACTGTATTTATATATTTTTTAAAAAACAAACATAAATAACCAGAACGATTAAAGATAACCTGGCAGCTTTGAGAGTAAAAAAAGCTCTTTGGCTTCACCTCTTTTGGCCACTGCGGAGCTGTATTCTGCAAATGTGACCTCGCCATATTGCACTGCGGAGGTCTGATTCTCAGGAGCCAGAATGGTGTCCCACTTATTTCCCAACGACCTACTAGCTGTGAAACCTCAATCAGGGAGGCTCCATTCTCATCTCTTGAACAACGTAAAAGTTTAGATGAGAAACTGATTGCTATTTAGCTGACAATAGAAATCTAGAAAGAGTGACTGGACTACATTTTTTTTACAACCTGATAAAAATTCACAGGCAGAAAAAAGGCATGGCTTTGAACATGACTTGTAAAATCCTAAACATGGACCCTGCTCTAAAAAAATCCAAACTTCATATAAAGGCAAGCATAATTTGTGGTTCTGAAATAAGTCATAGGTAGTCATCTGCCTTAATTACTGCTAAAAACAGCACATTAAATGGTAGGCTGAATATGGGACAAAGTGTTGGAGCAGTTTTATGGACTACACTACAGAGGAGAGAAAAGAAAAAAGGGAAGTTATTTATACACATTTTGAATATATATTTATTTACAGAAATAAGTGAAGGCTGCCAGTGGTACCAATTTCAGATGGCTCAAAAGTTGATATTTTTCACAAAACAACCATCCGATTTTCCATCTGACTCAATAACCCATTAAAAAAAGAAATTGTGGATGTACGACATCAACAGTGCAAATGTTTCTAAAGTAATATATTAATCTCACATATGTCCTTTTTCAGCTTCACTAAAAGGCAGCCCAATCTGTTAGAAACTCAATCATTTTGAACCAGTTCAATAAGTTAGTGGTAACAACACTCTTCACTGTGGATGTTGTTGCTGAAGAAGGAGCACTCAAAATTCAGACGTCCCTATGTTGGGAATCTTAGAGTTAAGTTAAGGGTTTGTGTTCTCTGGGGAAAAATTACTTTTTGTAAGGCTACCTGCTGCTAGTATCTGATGCTACACTCCATATCCATTTAGTTTTAAAACAATAATAACTAATACCATGTTTTACAGCGACTGCTCCCTCTCACACACACAAAGTGTCACCTCATCTCCTGCTATAGATCATTAAAGGCCACTCACTGCAGCAGAGTCAGAAAAAAATGTTTTGCAAGCTGCTTTGTGTGTGTATATATATATATAAAACAGACCGAGTAAAATCGAACACAACTGTTCTAATTTGTTATCCAGAGTTCATTTTCACATAGTCTGTACAATTCCAATTCTAACCTTCAACAGAGCAACTGCAAAGCAAAAAATAGAACATATTGATTCATATTATACACATACATAGTAGTTTTATAAATCAGCTACAATGCTAATGTACTTTTTGTGTGCACATCATTTACATAAATATACAATCTGGCTAACATGGCTTATCATAACCTATGATCAGAGGCAGAAACAGCTCAGCGATCAGAACAGCTCCTTAAGTTTTAAGTTGAGACACTACAGCAGTGCAACCAATACTCCTACAACTTCAAACACTCACTGTATGTCAGCATGGTTAGAATAAGCAGTAAAGAGGAATGCATGCACCCACAACAAGGAGCTCTACATGTAAAACAACATACATCCTCTCAATGTGTTTGTACATCTTAAAAAAACTACAGATATCATGTTGATCAAAGAGGAAATAGCAGTCCTGCGAAGCTGTGGCTGCAAAATTAGCTGCTTTCCTGTTGTGGTTTTTAATCAGGCATTTAAAGATAGTTTGACGTTCTCTTAAACATCTTGAGAGGTTACGAAGTATAACGTTGCTACATTCAGGTCATGACAGTAGTAGACTTAGTAAAGAAAATGAACATAGGAAATTACATCGTGTCAATATTCTTGCACATCTTAAAAAAAAAAAAAAAAAACTACAGATATCATGTTGCTCAAAGGGGAAATAGCAGTCCTGCAAACTGTGGCTGCAAAATTCCTGCTTTCCTGTTGCGGTTTTTAATCAGGCATCTAAAGATAGTTTGACGTTCTCTTAAACACATCGAGAGGTTACGAAGTACAACATTGCTACATTCAGTTCATGACAGTAGTAGACTTAGTAAAGAAAATGAACATAGGAAATTAATATTATTGCAGCAAAGTGTAAATAGCATTATCTGTTATATGCCATTGTTCCTAAAAGTTCTGACCCAGCTCTTATTTCGCTTTTGGAGAAGCGGCAGAGACGAGCTGCCAGAAATGTCAGAAATCAAGCTGAAAACGTCTACTGCCGATGTTTTCCCAGACTTTCTTACTTGTTATATAAAGTTCAATCTTCACCCCTCCCAAAGCCTTTTGAAAACCAAACTCAAACCAATTTTTGATCTAAAATTTAAAAAGAGGATATCAAAACAACAAAAACATACAGCATGTGACGTCTTGAGCAAACCACTCACTTGTTAAGTAGCAGATGCTGTCCTGGAGCCTGAGTGATCTGCTCCACAACTGAGGATAAATATCTGCTGCTTGGCTCTACAGAGCAAATCAGGGGGTGAAAATGAAAAGACACGAGAAGCGACCGATAGCCTCCACACAGCAGCCAGAAAGAGGAAGAAGTGCCTTGCTCTCTTTCTGCTTCATACAAAGGAGAAGCGTGTCACATAGCTGCTGCCATGGGCATGTTTCTGTTCTCACCTCTCAGTTTTACACTTGTGATTAATAAAGGTTAAAAAAAAAACACTACAAAAACAAATTCTTACCGATATTGTTGGTGTAGTTTCTAGTGCAAACAACTTGGTACACTTGAAATAAGACAAGTAAATAATCTGCCATTTTTCCCATGTTACAAGTTAAAACATATTGCTGCACTGGAGGATTATTTCATTTATAACTAGTACTTTTTCATTAATATTAATGAATTATTGACTTAAAACAAGCTCCTATAATGTGCTGAAAAGTTACTTGTAAGTTTGTTTTGTCTTATTTCAAGTGTAATAAGATATGTGCACTTGAATCGAGACCAAAAATATTTGCTAAGGCTTTGTGGTCTTTTGCAGTGAAGGAAGAAAGAACCAGAGGGAGGGAGGGAGGGATCACCATCATGTGACACAAACAACTGGGCAGAGTGAGAGCTGAACAAGAGTGATGGATTTTATTCTGAAAAGATTAAACTATTATTTAGTTAAAATGCAATGCAGCCTTTGATCACATGAAAGATCAATCACAATATTTTTTAAAACGACAAGTTTTACAAACTAATCCTGCAACTCCAATCTATTTATAACAATATTGTTTTGTTACCACACCAGGTTGTGTGGGCAGAAACAGCAGCAACTGGCACTGACAAAGCCCATCTGTGTCTCAGAAAGCCTCAGTAATATGAGGGTGGATCATTTGTGGACTGGCTGACAGTCAGAATTTATGTTCTTCAGTAATGGTCTCATTTTGATCCCACAACATGCAGCTTGCCAAGGATGTAGAGCATGTGGGTTGAAAGTGAACTGCATTCGGGTCTGGGATTAAACGGGCTTCAGCTTGTGGCCAGTGGTTAACAGAGGAACTCAATCTGACCACACCCCTTCGCAAGCAACAGGCTGCCTTTTAAAGTGTTGCAGCTAAACTTGAGCAAGACTGCAAATTGCTTTTAAGGCATTACACACTCCCACGTCCTGTTGCAGAGACAGATTTTTTTCAGTGTGGTTTAATCTCAGTATAAATGTAGATGTTCTATGAAGGCCTCAGAGGTTTAGGGGGTTTTCACACCTCATAGTCCGGTAGACTCGGTTTGATCGGGGACCAAAATTGAAACATTTGTTACATTTCTGGCTGGTGTGATTCTCTTTCACACTGCACAGTGTCAAACAAACCAAACCCTTTGAAAAACCTCCTCACCTATGGTGGCGCTGCAACAAGAATGACATAAGGAAATGACAGGAAAACATCTAAAGAAGACACTGAGAACAACTTCCTTCACAAAAACAAAAATGGACTTTTAGCAGTTGTAGGATTTCTCTTTTGCCTTTGATATAAGACTGCAGGCCACTTCTCCTTCCAGGGTTAGACTCTTACATTTGTTTTGTTTGTATTTACCCAGAATACCTTGTGCTACAGTTTGCCTCCTGCTTTTGGAGTGGTCTCAGGTCCAACTGGAATTCACATTCAACTGAGCTAGGTTTTTAGGCAAACCAGAGTTTGCTTTTTTCCCCAGAGATCAATTACACATTTACACCTCCCCAAATGAGCCGAACTTTCTAGGCAAACAAACAAGAGTTCAATCAAAGTGGACTAAACACCGCTGGTGAGAATGTGTCCATAGAGAACAAACAGCATCTTGAAGACCATGGTGAAAAGTTTAAAGCAGAGTTAGGTTGCAAAAGATTATCCCAAGCTGAGGTTTTGTCTCAGAGCACAATCCATCATTCAAACATGGAAAAAGTATTGCACAACTGGAATCCACCAACATATGGTCATTCACTTAAACCAACAAGCCAGGCAGGAAGAGAATTAATCTAGAGAAACAGCCAAGAGATCTGTAGTAACTTTGGAGGAGCTGCAGAGTTCCACAGCTCAGGAGAATGTGCGGAATTTGCAGTCACCCAAATATCTAGCCTTGTGAAAGGAAGGACAGAAAGAAGTAACCCTCCAAATGTTTACTTCTAGAGAAACTTGTACTCCCTGGATAATTTCCCTAAACTTTTAGCCATTTTTGTGTTGATCTAGCAAATAAAATCCTAACACAACTAATTGAAGTTTGTGGTTGTAACATGACAAAATGTAAAAGACTCAGGGACTATGAATGATTTTGAAAGGATCTGTATTTACATCAAGCCTGTGGCGATACCGCCATGTGAATTGCAGCCCACATATATTTTGTCAATGCAGTGCTTCATTCGTGTTACTGTCTTCTGTGGTCTCATTCAGTCTGTGTGGCGGCACTAAATTCCTCCATGGGGACAGAGTGTTGGCTGTTTTCCACAATGTTTGGAGCCATGTTGACACATAGCACTCTTAAACAGCGATAACTGGTTAAAAACATGATCTTTTGTAGATAGCTTGTTGGAAATACTAACTGTTCGTTTTTATCCTAAGTAACACTTAAATGAATCATAGTGTTTCACAACTGTCTGTTTCTGGGGTCTACATGTTTGACAGAATGTTACAATAACCAGAAAAGGCCAAACTGAACCACATCAAACCAAATATAGCACATAAAAATATTAACAACACAGAAAGTTAAAACTGAAACACTAACTATTTTATTATTCTTATGCAACAGATCTGAATGCTCTCCCCTCTTCTCTAGCTACTCTAGCTGTACCCTTGATGTATATTAGTTTGATTACTTTGGCGACGGCATTTGACAAAATGTAACGTCTATTGCTCGTTTCACAACTGGTTACTGTATTGTATTAGCATGATGGTTCAAAGTGTCAATGTGCTGGATCATAAATATGAATAATTTTAGTTTTAACTTGTTCAACCTAAGGTTAGATCAAGTTTCTGCTCAAAGTGAAATTGCACAATCCTTGGTATGGCCAAAAGAATGAAGAAACATCTTACATAAGACAATAGAAAAACAAATACCAATAAGTACAAGCACAAATATTTTTCATCCATAACAATGGGCGTCTTGTATATTTAAGAAACTCGTGGACTTGATATAATACAGCAAATTATTCAAACCTGCTGCAAAACTTAAAACTGGGCTAATTGAAAAACAGGACATAAAAGCAACATTGCTATGGAAAAACATGAATAAATAATGACATAACATGGAGCAGCACAGCAGGACACCGAATAGGTGAAGTATCTCTAAGGATTACCACCATTGTATGAAACAAGATGACAACATCCAGCAGGCTGAGTGAGACTCCTTCAGTGAGTACTGACTGCCTCACACGTCTTCCTTTTTCCTCCTTATGTGCACAGGAAGGAGTAGTGAGTCAGATTCTCCATGCATGCACAACGTTTTTGACGGATATGAAAGCAAACATAAAACATGCAGTGATGGTGATTCAGTCGAGTGTGTGTCTAAAAATAAATCGGTTTCCATGATTATTGTGCATACGATGGCAGCAGCAGCCACAAAGTAGAACGAGATTATTCCTACAAGGTCAGAGTAACTCCTTTGTCTGCAAAACGAAATGTCTGTCCACTGGTCACCGTTCGGTCTCCATGGTAAGTAGGTGTTTTTCTGGCTGATGAGTGGTGGTAGTTTTCGCAGCCAACCCATCAGTTTGTTCCCTGAAAGTAACACAGTCCAGCTGGACTTAGCTGGATTGGATGTATTGCTATGGAGACGGTTCTAAACTTAAGCATGGCATTTTCTTACTTGCGCAAGTTGTTTAGCGAATAGCTTCTTAGCCTCTGCCACAAAACACACCGCCTTCGGTGCATCCTTTCACCAATTTGGTCAGCCACGCCTCCTCTAGGCAGTGCCACTCAACAACCAGCTGCACAGCATCCCACATGCATCTTTGAAAATCATCCTCATCACCATGGGAAAATCTCTGTTGTAACACAAGGAGCAACACCAGGTGCTTTCAATGTCAAATCTAAGAAAAGAGTAATAAAGACAAAGACAGTGCTAAAATTATTAGCATATATTTGTTTAGTGATTTGATGTTTTTCAACAAATTGGCAAGATTATTATTATTATTATTTATAACAGTTCAAATTCCTTCAACACAAATGTATCGTCTTATATTACTGTAGAAAAATGTCTTGAATTAAAACTAAACACAGGTCCAATTTAATGAGATGGTAATGCTCAAATATAAAAATATCAACTCCCTGGGTGTAGTAGGATTCCTGAAAAATAAGCACTTTTTTTTTCTTACAACAAAGCGCAGAAAGCATCTGTAAACGTTTTATGCTGCTTGAGTTAGTGACCTTAATGGCATCACATGATCACAGCAGTAGCTAGCCAAATGGCCATTTGCACTGGGGCAATAAAACCAGTCACAGCTCAAGATTATTTAAACAATGTAAATAAAATTTACTGTGTTAAGTGCAACAATAACATGAATGCTGGGGTTTATCACCCGGACAAGTCAGGTCAGATTCATTCTGATCATTGGCCTGTCTTGTCTAGTATAGCATTCTAGTGCAGCTCTTCCCATGTAAACAAACTACTCATTTGTTTATTGTTAATGAACGTATGGTAGACATGTACCTGCCTGCCCACCTTGTTTGACTTCTGAGACTCACAGCATATTTATTCAGCAACATTCCCAATCTATTGCTAAAAAGCAATGTAGACGGAAGTCTTTCAAATTTTGGTCCTGAAAGTCTGAGTGTCCAGTTTTCAGATAAAGACCTCTGATGTTGAGGAGATGTTTAACACCTTCACCCAATCAAACACAAACATTAACCAATTATTTACTTTATGCAAAAAAAAATTTAATAAAATCTGCTGTAAACAAACCACACAAGTCATTTTAATTGTTAAATCTGCTACAAAAGATAGAAATTCTTTAACGTCTGTAAATAACATTTTGAATGAAAAAAATAAGAAAAGAAAGAGTCTTTATTCAAACCTGTTCATCATAATCTTTGAATTGTCCACTCCTCCAATCTATTGCGTACCAACAGGTAGGGTGTAGAAACTTTTCTTCTTAGTCTGTGTATTTGTAAAACTATTAGATAATCTGGATTAAAAAAAAATCTTGTTCCCAAGCCTAAACATGTTTCAGGACACACTATAAAGTCTAAAACAAAGAGCAAGATGCAATACAGTAAAGGAAATGCTAAAGCTCAGAAAGAACAAGAAAGCAGGTACTTTTATTTGAAAATCCAAAACGCAGACTGAAGTCTGTTTTTGCAGCTCGAGTCTAAATCCAAGATTCCAGCCCATCTCCTGGAATCGGTTCACAGCCACAAGTTCTTCAAGGATTTTTGGCACCAGCTATTTTCCACAACTTTCCCATTTCCCACAGATGCTTGTTGAACTCCTCAGCTTCTGTCTGGATGTTGCTGCTGTTGGCAACAATACCTCCATCACAACTGGATACAGCCTTCCTTTTCCTGCCACCAAAAAACACTGACTCCTTTGTTTCCTTCAAAACATTTTGGTTCACTGATTGTTTGATTCTGTATGTTAATAATTAACCCGCTACTGACTTGGGTAACAGTGATTAATTTGTTTAAACAATTATTCACATGATTGGGAAGATATTGGTCCATTTGGTAAACAGTTTGGGCTATCTGCACACGCTAACTTGTTAGCACTGCTGGTGAAAATATGTTCATATTTTACTGCAGGAGTAATCCAACACTGTAAAAACCCAATGTTTATTTTCAGTACATTTATTCAAAGATTAATTGCATTTGTTATATCTATATGTAAAAATATGAGTTGGTTCTTTATCATGTTATCCAAAGTTATTAAGCTACATTTGTTGCCTCAGGTTACTGACACATGGTATAAGAAGGGTGGTTTAGGGACTGGTAAATCAATTCTGTGTTGATTTCGCCATAAGATTTGGATCGTCATTTATAAAAAGACTATGAACTTGCAATATAAGACACGGTCATTTTACAGATCTTTTTTTAACGAGCTTCCACAAATGTATTCATATCTAAATGTGTGCAAATACCAGTGCTACTATGCCACCATTAAGTTACTACTGTACCGTTGCTTGAGCACATGTGTAGCTCTGTAGCATCTGTCCAACACCTGAATGTAGTAAAGGAGTGTGTGAAAAAACCATCATCTCAGCTAAAGTCCAACAGGAAGCGTGGGATCGCTTTATATCCCATGCTGTGAGGCGGCCTCTGTTCCCTCCGTGTTCCTATATTAGTCTGTGGGGATGTGAAACTTGTATGCAACAGGATACATAATGTGGTATTAGCGGAGTTGCGGCAGTTTCAAGCTAGAAATTACAGCAAATGTTTCATTTTCTGAAGGCAGAAGAATTTATTAGAAATGGGAAACATGCCAAGACCTGTATTAGTATTAGACCTGTATTGTTAGTGTTTCTGAAAGTATTGTTTTGAGTCTAAAGCAAAACAGCAGTGTTTCAATAACCATTTTGGATTTTTCGTGCTCAATGAGGTAGTTTGAGTTATTTCAAATAAAGTTATGAATAACACTGAAGTCATTTCTCAAATAAAACACAAAACAACAAGTTCTTGGTGTAGAAATATGAAACTGTGAAACCACAAGAGCATCTGCTTATATCAGCATCTTTGAGTTAAAAACAAAAAAAGATGAGAAGGAACCTACTGAAGAAACTGCTGAGTTGATTGTTTGCTTTGATCTGGACAGAGATTAATAGGTTTTCTAGTTAGCCTTTAGGCTGTGGAAGTGAAGATTCACAAATCTTCTAAATAACAAGGTCTCACCACTGGACTCGGGTTTATGGCTTGTTTTGGCTCTGATTCACGGAGGGAACGGGGATTTTCTTTGTTATTTTCTACAATTCATGCTCAGGAAACAGAAATACAAACAATAAAACTTAGTTTACATATTTTTGGGGGTTAAAAATGCATTACGGATGTGAATAACCAGATAAGATTATTTTAATTCTCACTTCTTTTTTACAATATCAAGGAACACTGCATACCTGCATGCTAACAGGTTGACAGAGTGCCAACAATCACACTTTTCTCCGTGGAAGTTGCTACTGCAGAACAAAGATTGTTGTGTTCACTATCAGAGAGTACTGTTTAAAAATGAATTAAACCTTTTCAGCAGACGGGTGTTGGCTGTTTACTCTGGTTGGAACAACAGCGAACGAGTAATCAGCAAACAGGAAGCTTAGAATATTACAGTAAATAGGCTTTAAACGGATCCCTTACAAAAGGATCTGTTTGATTCCAGCTGTTCTTGAATCTGTAACAGTAAAGATTAGCATCAATTACTGTAAGAGTCTCATTTCTCTACAGAGAATATGAACAGAAACCACTGTGTGAAAAGGTTAAAAGCAATAATACCCAAATACAAGACTTTTGAGACAATTTAAGATGTTCTATATTCATTTTGTCTTAAAATAACTAATAAATAATTTTTGTTTAACTGCAGAGAAACACAATATAACACTGTCCTCTGCTAATAATGATTTTCCTTCAAATACTAAAATGGTGGAGATTTCTTTTCCTTATTTTTGAAATAATTTTATTTAAAAATGAAATGAATGTCTTCTCATAAGATGCATATTGTACATTTGGACATGTGGTCAGAAATAGAAAAACACTCGTTTTGTGAAGGAGTAAATATTGCTCTAATTCTTCCTAGTTTAGGTTTGGAGGATTTTAGTGAATTTCTAATTTTACAGCTCTGTAAATTTGGACTTTTCTTGAGAAATAATTACTTTATTTTAGTGTTTTATATATAATATAAACCAGCTCTGTTTACAATTATCAAAAATATAGAGAAGTTTTTTTTTTTTTAAGAAAAGGTTTGTAGCAATAAGTCAGAGCTATTTATAAACTAGTGATTAGAAATAGGCAAAGGTCAAATTTATGCGTCAACAGTCTGAGTCCCTCATTATTTCCCCTAGCAATGTTCTATATTTGGAGATCCAGCTAATAAAATGTGAAGACAGATACAACTTTTATGAATATTTTATGCTTCCCGTTTTCCGTTTCATCTTTCTCAGAGCTACGGCTCCCCTGAGGTTTGAACTTCCTGCTCTGTCAGTGTCAAAGTTCTTGACAGATAAACAGTCAGTCGGAGCCACGTTGCAGAAACTTCTGCTGTTTTCCAGTCTGCCAAGCTGGCTGAGTGTACCGAGTGGGCGGACTCCATAGAAACACAAGCACAGCATCCACAAGGTCTGCGAGGGAATTAAAAAAAAAAAACATGCAGCCACTAAAACAGAGATATTTTCCACAATGGATCATCATAATCGTCAGCACCACCAACAACCCTTTCTGTCCAACCCAACAGAAATGAACACTCCTGTTTGTAATTTGAGTCTATATGCTGTACCCAGTATTGTGGAATGAAAGGCATTTGATGTTCGCTGCGGGTGTGTTCGGTCTGACTTGTGTGGAGAATAAAGGAGATTACAATGGGTCAGACATCTAACAGACAAAGTAAATATTTTAACAACCTTATAAGTCACACACCCAAGCTTGCTAGTCCTGTTTGCATTTTAATTCACCTGCCTCTTGCGGAGCTGCATGCTTTTTACACTTTTACCAAGACAAAAACATTAGCATTCCTTAAAGCCACTGAGGGCGATGCTTGTCAAGTATGTAGATTGTTTCCTGAGCTTCAAACACAGCCTGAGGAAATGAAGATGCTTGGAGCGCCCCTTCACAGAACAAACAAACAGAAAGAAACGCTCTGTACCACTGTGAGGCACAATCTGTATTTACTTACTGAGGTGAGATATTTTTAGGCAGAAATGTTCTTGAAAATCTTGCAGAGGCTGAGAGCCATTTGTTGATTTACAAGGCAATAGTATACAATTTTATACCTCCAAGCCCAAATTTAGCCAAAAATGTTGATATTTCTTATTTATGAATTAAATTAATTGAATAAGTAATGAGCAGAGAAACATACTGGTTATTGGAATCAGCAGGTTTATAGTTCATCAATGATCAATTCATCAAAAACTTGTTTTTTTCTTTTGTACTAAGCGCTACCAAGTAAGACTGACAAGAACACTCTTCAGTGTAGATTGCGTTACAAAGTGAAGAGAAAGTTAACCATTTTTAGTATAATGGCGTCATAAAAAAGACCAGAGACATAGCAACTAGAGATACACGACATATCAGCAATAATATCAGTACTGGGCCGATGTTGGTCAATTTTTAACATATCAGAATCAATTCAATACGTAAAATTGGGCCAATATTAATAACTAATGGCATGTGACAGTGATAGTGATGCAAAGCAGGAATGTGGAGTGTTTAACTGAAGCAGAGAAGTGATGTCATCGTTCTGGTCGTCTATTCGCCAATTTTGAAAGGGCAAATGTCAGTTAGTAACCTTAACAGCAATGTTAATATTGATATCATCCCAATAGTTTATAAAAGTGCATCCCAAGAAACAACCTACTTAAAAGGGAAGCTATTTTCTGCTACATGTCAAGACGTCTCCACAGCAGTTCAATCAAGCTGTGAGAGAGCAAGATTTGCAGCACATAACAGAAAGGCTAAACATTGTTCGGGAGAGTGGCCCGGTGTTATCATATTAGTGCTTTCAACAAACATGCAACATGATGTCAACTCTGATCTCTAAATAACTTCCAGCTGATGGGAGGAAGGCTTGAAGAATACATTCTGCATGAATATCTATTAAAGAGAGACCAGAAACAGCTCAAATCAGTAAAGGTACCTGCTAGCTCTCAACTTCTGACTAGTCAATTTCTAAATGGAGTTCCACTCGACTAATCAGAACCACTCACCTTCCAATCTAAGCATCCGTCATTACAGTCAAGGGCATACCACTCTAAAAGGCAGCATTTAAATAATCTATGCTGTGTTGCTTTTTTTGAAATCCAGTTAAATTATTCTCAAATAATATTGAGAATAAATGTCAGTGCACTTAAATAATTTCTTAAAGAGAGCTATGAAAGTTATTCTCTTCACGCAGTGAAGTGGATTAACACGTAGGAAACAGAGCTGAACACTGCTTTGAGACAAACAAGGGTATTCTGACACACTGACCTCAGAGGACAAAGCTATTAATAATAAGCCCCTCTATCTGTCCAGCAGGTTTGCTGTTTGACTTTCTGGTAACTGAAAACCAACTAGATGGTTCAGAAAATAAGCAATGATGACTTACACACTTTGTAAGTCAATTCTCTCTAGATGAATAAACAGATATTAGGAGTATTTTTTTTATTAAAATGTAGAACTTGAGTTAACTTAAAAACCTTCATGGTGGTAACACCTTGCACTTGTCTTTACCAACCTAATGACAAATATATTTTGATTCAAAGTGTATAAAGTCAGCAGAACGCAGCCAGAGAGAGCAATATATTGTTTCTGAGTGGGTTTATGCATACAGTCCATCTCAAACAGAGGTCTCAGATAAGCAAAGACTACCGTTATCTCAAGCTTCTCAACTGAAAAACATATCTGACATGAACATAAATGAATGCTCTGCACTTCTGACACTCCACACTGATGACAGCATCCTGCAACTAAGAAAAAACACTCTCTCAGGGGAAAATCTAACAGCAGTGCTGATGCTGTCAGAAAATGCAGGCAGCCCTGCTGGCATCCCGTCTATTTACCTCCTCTGCCCATCTTGTATTGTCAAAAGTATTACCACAAGTAGAAAGAATTCAAACATGTTGCTAAGATTTTCCAGAGACTGATAGAAACCTATTATGAACTGATCTAGGATTAAGGCTAATCAGTGTTCAGACTCTGAAGTTTTTGATGTTGTGGAGAACATCTGTGAACAAGTCTTGCAAAGAATCTGTTGTAAGACTTTTTATGTCTTGCAGCAGATTCTAAGTTGGATTTATGATCAGGAACTGGATCATTCTAGCACGTGGATGTGCTTCCAGGATGATGCACTGCTACTCTTTCCACCTCTCATGTCATTCAGCATGCAGGCGACATAGTTCAGTTTTGGTTGGAACCTGGTTCAACATGTTGGCAGTGTAACCCACATGATTGGTTCATCTAGGATAATTTTCTTTCACTTCAGTATCGGGGCAGTTGAATGTTTGCCAATGTGAGACAGAGATTAATGTCCTAAGTGTTAAATTAAGTCAGTAATCCATCACTACTGGGGTTTGTTTTCCCACAGAAGTAATTTGGCATCTTTGAACAGAGAAGCACATCACTGCAGCATCTTCTGTTTCACCAGACGGACAAGGTCACTGCAAATATAGTCACCCGTCCCGAGCCAATTCGCTCAGAACTAACAGTGGAAGGAAAACAGAGTTCGTTTTCTCCTCGCTGTCCCTCCGCAGCGGCGTCAACGTGAGCCGTTTCCAGGACACCGGCGCTGTTGGGAGATATTTCTGAGTCTGTCCCAACACGGAGACGGGGACCTTGAATTCCCCTCTCAGCATCTCACATTCACACAGGCTCGAATTCCTCCCACTAAGCAGAGCAGTCAAGGAGATCATGAGATAACATTTTCTGGGTGATAAAAGGACAGTTTCGCCACTATACAGCTGGATGTGTGCGTTCGCCACACAACCCCTGGCTATAAATAGCACAGCAATGACAGGAACTGCTTGGATAATGACTTGAACAGAAGATGAGAGGAGTCGTTGAGAAACTCACAGCTCCTTGTTGTTGGACATTCATAACTAACTCCATCAATAACAAAGAAAATCCTATCGATTACCAGATTGTAGATGCTGCAGTTCTTAGTCCGATATCTTTACTTTTGGATGTTAGTTGCTGAACAGATCCAGTCCAAATCAAATTGAGGAAACAGCTCCCTTAACAAATGAGCAATTACAAAATCGGATGTTTTGACTTTGCTCAGACTGCCATATGACTTGCACTTCCTGCGGCTTTTTAGAACAGCCTGTCCTGAAAACAGCCTGGATCCTGCAGACAGAGTCCCAAATTAACCATATGTAAAAACAGAGTCTTCTTATGAGTTTCCCAGACACGTAGTGCCATTTTAGCAACTGAAAGTAACTAGATAACCTAGAGCTGTTATATATATGCAAAATATGAGTATATAATTATATTTTCCTTTTCAAAATTTGACTTTGCAATTTAACACCTTGATATTGGGCCTTTGTCTATTTAAAAACTCCTTGTATTTCTAATACTCCACCTTCAGGAAGTCATCACAACATCCTGATGATATTGCTCCTCTATTAATCCTTTAACAATGTTTTTACCTGACAAGTAGCTCGTATAATGAGCTCAGCAGGTGAGCAGTTCGACCAGGTGTTTGCTAATCGCTGCCGGCTGGTTTTAAGGATCTGAGTGCGTGTTTTGTGGGGGACGGCTCCTCTGTAAGGCGGAAGCTCTGAAGCTTGGAAACCACACCTCTGAGGAAGAGCTGCACCTCAAAGGCAAAGCTAGGTCCAACCAGGCGTTTTGCACAGCTGAATGGTTGCTATGGGAGATTAAAGGATTTCTCAAACATGAATATAAGAATCAAGGAAACACCCCAGGTATGTTTTTGATGATGGAATAAGATTAAAACATAATATAAAGCTAAAAAAAAATACATAATACCGTCCCTTTAATGGTCTACTATAAAGAAAATGTGCAATGGAAGCCTCCTAAAGAAATGGTAAAGTCCTTATATTAGAATTCTTTCATCTTTTCTGCCAAAAGCAACAGAAAACAGGGAACGTTGTAATCCATTGCCCACTTCTCTCCAACTGGTGCCAAGCACACTCCACATTGAGATGGATGTGGAGTTCTTCTCAAACATGAATTCTCAAATTCAAACTTTCTTTGTTCCCACTTTTAGATACAAATATCGTTCACAGTTATAAAAAAATGTTTTATTGAAGAATCTTCATTATGAAGAAAATAACAATGATCCATCTGTTTACGTGGCAGGAGTAGAGTCACACACAACATAGTCAGGACAGACTGTGTTGAAGGGCCAATTAAAGACAGAAACTGCAAGCTTTCAGAAACTGCTGCACTAAACGCAACAATGGCTTGTTCAACTACAAAGGTAATGATCTAATGAGAAACAACTGGTTGGCTGATCACACCAGGAAGAACAGCTTGATGCTCCCAAAGGTGGTCCAGACACAACTTGACACTAAAACCAACAATTTACACCAAACTTAAGCTGCTAATCTGGCTCGTTTTCTTTTTTTGGACATTTATTCAATGTCTCAACATTTTCTAACAGCACCAGGAGAAAAACTTATCGATTTAATGTATTTTGAAACATTTTAATTCTCACAACAAATCTATTTAAATATTTTAACAGCAGGTTCCAGCAGCACCTCTGTCTAAGGCTTTGAAATCTGCAGAGACGAGATTTCTAAATCAACATAAAAGAGTTTAAACTTAAAGCTACACCCTCTGTTGTAAGTTTGACTATTTAAATAGCAACTGGAAAAAAAGCATATACAGTGCTGGACATGTTTACTTATGGAAGCGTTAAACTGCCAGAGCTAAGAAATAAATTCTGGAGTTGTATCTTGTTATAACGAGATACAAAAGTTGACAAAAACATTAAGATTTCTCTTTTTAAAGAGATATAAATACTTTTCATTGACAGATTGTGACTTATTAAAAAGGCATAAAGAATCTCTCCATCTTCTCACTCTTGTTTCTTCCAGATGACACTTAAACATCCTGCGAAGTGTTGCTGTTCCATTATGACTTTCTCAATTAAAACAAGAACATATTTTGGTTTTAATTAAATATTAATCTCATTTTAACAAGTTTTTTATTTCGTCATAACAAGATTCAGCTGCTGCAACATATCTGTCTAAACACCTCCTCCTAAATATCAAATATGCTCACTTTGTCACTTCTTTTAAGTCTGAACTAACTTTTCACCTTTTAAATCTAGGATTTTCCCAACATTTTTGATATGATCAGTATTGAAGGTTGGTCGATTTTATTTTTGCGATTTATAATAGTTTTAAATATGCTGGTACAGCACTGTTTTAACTATACTTAAACATGATATAATAAATAAAAAGGCATTTATTTACTCACATGTTTAAAATATTGAGCATTCAAAAATGGTTTGGCATGACAAAAATGATGAATATGTGGAGAAGCATCACATTGCCTCTGATAAGGATACTTTGAGCCTGGTTCTTTTCTCTCAGAACCTTAGTGCTTTGATTTCTTGAAATACTGGAGCATTATAAATAGATGCCTGGTAACCCTCCAGTAAACTGAAAATAGGTTATTGGATCATTCAGAAGGATATTGATCTAAAACATGTAGCCAAGTCAACAAAGAAAATAATACAAATGACTGAGTACTAAAATATGCACAAATAGGAACATTTGCCTATCAAAGCGATACAAAACTAGCTAAAGAAACATTAGTCTATCAGAGTGTTAGGTTTCTGTCTCTAGATGTAGTAGGATAACAATAAAAAAAAAACTAAGCAGATGTTTGAGGTGCAGATGGGATGTATTGATCGAGCAGGAACCCTGTTGAGCACACAAGCCCCAGCGGTGCAGTGAAATTCACTAAATTATCTGAAGCATCCTGTAGACTTCCAACATCCTGCAGGAGAGATTCCCCTCACCTGTTCAAGAATACAGCCAGTTCCAGGTCCAATTACCCTGGAAACAACATGCCCTGGGACTCTATCATTCTATAGAAAGCAGGAGAAAACACGTCAGCCATAAAATGACCGTCAAAACCCAAAGTACTCTCACTAACACTGAAACCAGCCGTCGACAGTCACTTCTGCGTCGGTGTTACCCCGGCCAAGCCAACACCGGTCCCGTGCAACTTACTCCTTCTTAAATGTCCGACACAAGACAGCGGAAACGTTAAAATATTTAGATTTTACCTGAGTGAACTGGAGAAGAATAAAGGAAAGCGGTAAGATGAGAAAAAGATAGAAACATGCAGTTTCTTCTCCTCACCTGTTCGCTAATGCGGCGGAGCTGCTGCTTTCTGTGATGCTGCTACTGCCGCCGCCTCGCTCACGCGAGTCGTTGAAGTGACACGCGCTGACTGAGCCGGTGGGTGGAGCGCGTGCTGGATGATTTGGCGCAGTGCTCGAAAAGGTTTCTGGGAAACGTAGTCGTTAATGCTTCAAAAATGAAAAATGGCCAGGATTTTTTAAAAAACAAGTAAAACGGCATTTTATACAAGTTTATATGATTTATTGCATATCTTTTATTAAAGGAAATAAACTTGGGCATCAATAACTCTGAAATGCAGAATTATCTCTGTATTATATGGTCAAACTTTGAGACTATTTGGCTCCTTTTCATGTCCTGGAGTTAGAAAAACTACGGCATGTTGTTTGCCAAAGTGATGTTTTATTTATCTATTTTAAATTTCTAATAAAAAGCCATGTTTTAATCCTAACCTATTTTATGGTTGCTCACATATTCAATATTCATTAATTTCTGATAAACTGCAGCTGTTAGTACATCAGTGAGTAATATCCCTTTTGCCCTTTGATCACTTTTGTACCAGGCATTGAAGTTCTTCCCCAAATCTCCCAATTTTTTAGGCTTCATGTAAACCTAATTATATATGCTCAAGAATACAAGCCAATGCTCCCTCCCCCCCACCCCCTGTCCCTCACCCAATTTCCCCTGTTTTATTTCAAAAACAAATGCCAAGTCTAGAATCTTTAAAGAGAACTGATGGGTGGCGACTTTCTGGGTTGTTTGTATGTTGTCTTAGGTGAGACTGAGACAGGCAGTCTTAGTAAAGTCGTAATTTTTCAGGACTTACAAGCTAATATGGCTGCCTTGTATGCGTCAAAGAGGGGCTTTGAACACCTCTGACATTAATTATAACCACAATCCCATTCTGTTCATCTACTGTATTGCTCAGGTGACTTCATTTATGAATTAATTAAGAAATTTATTGTCATTACAACATCATCCAAAATACCAGTTACCTACCAAACTGTGGATTTACTTGTGTTTGATATAGTTTCTACAATTTTAATGGGAGAAGAGCACAGTAGGATTGCCATCCTTTTCCCGTATATGGGACGCGATTTGCTCCGTATTTCTGTATGTCCGACAGTAACGCCCATCACACACATATAAACATTTAGTGTAACAATAATTACGAAACTCAAACACAAGATTTGTTAAGGTCAGCTAAATTTTGGCGGGAGCTAGTAAGGACCCCAGAACGCTTCGGACCAATGATGATGTCACGGTTGCCTAGAGAAGGACACTAAGCCCCTTTTGCACTGCACCGCTGGACCCGGGTCGACCCGGGTCCATTTAATAATGGCGTATTAAGTTTTGTTGTGCTGCTTTGGACCAAAAAAGGTCTGAGCTAACTCCCGCTCTCCGGATAAACTCAACCGACGCTCGCCACAGTTGTTCTTATCTTCCCAAACTTCAGCAGTTTTCTAGTTGCTCTGCTGAGATAGTGTCATCAACTTGTGACATCACGCATAATGATGTCACGAAGAGCTAGTCACAAATTGAACTCTGCACACTTGAATTCTGCAGTCATAAGCATTGCAGAAGAGAGAGAGAGAGCAAGAAGAAGGATTGTGTCCCAACAAGAGATTGAAAAGGAAAGTTTTTCAAGATTAAAAGGAATTTCTCACAAAGAAATAAAGGAAAACATGGGGCAGATTTTGAATTTATTCAGACAGAAAGGATCAAAAGTGAGTCAGCGCAATAAGGCTTCATCTTCTGATTCTGGGAATGAAGAAATACAGCAGATCTTGGCAAGAGAGACAGAGAAGCTAAATGGCATCTTGGAAGAAGTTAACATGATGTCCATTGAGAGACAGTCACTTATCAAAGCAAACGAGGAGCTGAAGAACGATAACACGGCATTGAAGCAGGAAAACACTGCACTGGGGCAACAAAACACCGTATTGGAAGAGGAAAAAAGCATCCTGGAGCAGAAGAACACAGCCCTGGAGAAGGAAAGAAATACCCTACATCAGGAAAACATCACATTAAAACACGTAAATACCATCTTGGAGGAGGAAAACACCTTCTTCAAGCAGAATAATACGGTCCTGGAAAAAGAAAAGACTGCCATGGAGCAGAAATACACCACTCAAATCAACACCATGGAGCAGAGAATTTCCACATTAGAACAGGAAAACACCAATCAGAGGGAGAGAATTTCCACATTAGAACAGGAAAACACCTCTCAGAGGGAGAGATTAACTCATGCATTGCGGGTAAATACCTACCTGGAGCAAAGACGAAGGCGTTTAGAAGGGCAAAACTTTTTTTTTGAGCTTGACAACAGACACCTGCATCAGACCCTCAATTTAAGAAGAAGGCGACATGAGCAGGAAAAAACCTCCCTGATGCTAAATATCACTGCTCTGGAGGTGAAATGCACTGCCCTGGAGCAGAAAAACGCTGCCCTAGAGGAAGAAAAGACTGCTATGGAGAAGAGAATAAACTACTTGGAGCATAAAAACAAGACCTTGGAGCTGATAAATGCCACCATGGAGCAAGTGAAGAGCTCTCTGGAGAAGGAGAACACCACCTTGGAGCAGGAAAACAATAACCTGCAGCTTGATTTGGAAGAGCTGAGGGACAGAATAGAACAGGTGTTTTCAGACCAGCCACAGGATCAGCCGACTTTACTCAGAAGAGTGATCAGAGGCTTTTCCAATATGCTTCTGAAAATGTACCAAACAGGAACTCTCAGGTATTGGATCGAAAGATGGTACTTCTAAACTAAAAAGTGTCATGAGGGCTCCAAGCTTCATGTTTGATTATCGGTGGTCTCCATGCTGACTTCTAGGGCTTCGTAGCAAGTCATGTTGGTCTCCTGGCGGACCTCCAGGGCTTCGTATTGAGTCCTGTCGGTCGCCCGGCCTGCATCCAGGGAGGAGTTGGAGGAGTTATCACAGCTTTAGCTGCTTTGCAAAGAAGAACCCAGTCAAAAAAAACAAAACGTGCATCATCTTCCTTCACAGTTTTTCATTACTTTGGTTTGGCCTGTCCGATCAAATGCCAATACAAAACAACAACAAAGCTTTTGGTCGTAACGTGACAAATTGTGAGGCAGGTTTAAATTTGGTTAACACTGATGAGAGTGTGTTGTTCACCGTCAGTGGCAGTGCTTGTAGCGAGTCCTATTTGTATCTGATAATGGAGCGTTTATCTTTCCACAGGGTTTGTCCTCGGAGGAGCTTTTGGTGTGTTCACAGCTGGTATCGACACCAATGTCGGCTTCGACCCCAAAGACCCGCTGAGGACCCCGACGGCCCGAGAAGTCCTTAAAGACATGGGCCAGAGGGGCATGTCGTACGCCAAGAACTTTGCTATTGTGGGCGCCATGTTTTCCTGCACTGAGTGCATCATTGAATCAGTGAGTGACATCATTTCCTGTTTTGTCCGAAGTGACACCGGTTGTGAAATTTTGTATCGTCATTTTGATTGTGCGTGTTATTTATTTATTTATTATTATTATTATTCATTATTATTATTATTGTAAATAATTTATAATATTTTTTACCAAAATATCTAAATATTGATCTTGCTGTTTTAACCTCTGAGGAAAGGGGTTAGAGCGCCCTCTTCTGATTAAATCTGAATATTACTCAAAATGGTGTTTAAACTTTATCACAAAGTGAAACACATTATATTTATTGATCTGTCAGTTTATTTCATTCATTTACACTTTAAGATAAACATATCACATGTTACAAACGTTTTGAATGATAAGTAGTTGGAAGGAAAAATATCTTTATAGTCTACCGCTTCTCTGAAAAGTTAATTGAATATACCATAAGCAGCTACGCATCAATTAACCATCCATGTAGAAGATACATCTTTAAATGTAAAACTAACAATGTATATAAGAAAGATATATTATCTTTGCAATGATGCAGCACTCTACTGACACAGATGGATGTTTGAAAGCCTTTATTTCTGTTAATTATGATGATTTTCCACTTGCAGGTGATGAAAAGATGACATTTAAAATTAGAATATTACACCAGACCAATAAAAAAATTCTGTAAAAATATAGAAATGTGAGATTAATGAAAAGCATGTTTAATACCTGCTTAAAAGTTATTTTCAATACACACTTTTAGCCCGACGAACGGCCCTCATCTAAACTTGTATTGTAATTTATCGAATATGACTTTAGAGGGGAAAACACAGTCTTTGTCCTCCAGTTGTTGTGTCTCTGTCCCCATGAAGGTAAATCCATCAGTGTTTTTGCATCTGTTTGCTTTGCAGCACAGAGGAAAATCTGACTGGAAGAACGCGGTGTACAGTGGCTGTGTGACCGGAGGAGCCATAGGCCTTCGCGGTAGGTAACCTCCTCCTTTTCTGCTGGCTTCACCCTAAAATTGGGCTCCGCTTCATGTCGTTCCACCATTTCTCCTTTTCTTCTGTCCGTCGCGCAGCTGGTCTCAAAGCCGGAGTCCTCGGATGCGGAGGATTTGCTGCGTTCTCTGCTGCCATCGAATATTACTTGCGATGAGACGAGAGGCTTTACGGACAAGAACTTGTTTTCTATGTGGACTCGCTGCGAGGAAGCCGGGGTACAGAGAGGAACGTCGACGAACGTTGGCTTCAGGGACTCTGCTGGGACCTGAACAGCGCTTGCAGGGGATGTTCCTGCGTCTCCAGTCACAGAATGTCATGAGCAGAGAAACTTCTGCACCCGGGTCCTGATACCGAGGCCCAGAAACCACTGTTTGATTACAGGCTCGTTATATAAATTGACAGAATGTAATCAAGTAGGATTATTTATATTAACCTCCTGAGACCCGGGCTTTTGTTTGATGTGCATTTTTTATGTCTCCTTACTATTTGGGATTAGTATGACCTAATTTTAGTTGAAATTAAATTTTAGCTTTCTATGTGCTCTTGAACTATGTCAAAACCAATGCCCTCATATGAGGACAATGGGTCTGTTTTTGCATATACATTTCTCCTTGTCATTTGGGATCATAAGGACCCAATTGGCCTAAAAATGAAATTTCAGCTTTCTACAATAAGTGGTTTTCTCAAAACCCAATGTCCTCAGACGAGGACATTGGGTCTATCTGTGTGACGATAAGACCATTCAATCAATGTTATTATTTACATCTGTGTTTACAAAAATGTAATGTCCTCATATGAGGATGCAGGGTCTCAGGAGGTTAAAGTTGTTCTTTTTCAAGTGGTTCGTTCACTCAGTAATTTTAACAATCAGAAATATTCCAGTGTCAATTTTCCTGACTTGGGGAATTTTCTGAAACATGCTATGCCTCTTTCTTTGTCAGTCTGTGTGTTCAATATGACGGCACTTTGGGTTGTTGCCAGTATCATTGTGCTTCCGATTATGAATTAAAGGAGATAAGAGGATTTATGCTCTTAGGCTTTATGTTGAATACTCTTTCTGACCCAACTCTGCATTTATCCAGACTTGGTACCGGCACAGGGAATCACTGAGTTCTGACCCCTTATGGCCGCGTTCGACCTCTTGTTACTGCACTGACCTCTCTTTAGTGATTTCTTCTTTCTGGCAGTGATCAGGGTCTGGATTGCTAATCTGTGTTTAATCTCAGTTATTTAATGTTTTATCAAAGACCAGGTCTGTTTTGATCTCTTTTTCTGTATTTACTTTGATAATCTTTGTCTAATATTAACAGTTTATTAATCTACAGAATTAAGAGTGACAAAAAACCCAGAAAATCTACATTAATAATTTTCTCAGACACAAAGTGAGTGCTTCAATATTTCTTTTAATTTTACTTAAAAAAAAAAAAAGAGGGAAAAAGTTCACATGGACATTTAGTCGCAATATTACAGCATATTGAAATTCTTCTCAAAGGAAGTAAAATACAACAGTTTTTGTTTCATTTTATTCTTATATTAAAAATATCAAATATTACTCATTTAGCAGTGCTTGCATTTTCTTAAGATATGTAGGCTTGATAGCAGAAAGGTTGGCTTTGTATCGATTTCTTCCTTCTCCTTCCCAGAGACGGCCTACCTTTGTGTTACCCGGCCAAATTTCATTGACAAGCTGAACATGCAATGAGGGCGTCTACGCAAAATCATCCTACAGATAACACTGGTGCAGCAACACACTTGGAACAGGCTTGAAATGCAAGAAGAAGCAGAGGAAGAAAATAAAAGTCAACTGTTCCGTTTATGGTGTTATTTCCCCTCTCCCCTGCCGTCAACCCTCATGTGCCCTCGCTTGTCTACAAAGTGATCAGAACTGAACTGGCAGACTTATCTTCTCAGAACGGCTCACCGACCACGCGGTGATACAGAAAAAACTGGCTAAAAAAACAAAAGAAAGAAACATCACTACCTGGATAAACTTAAAAAAAAAACAGACTCCTTAGAGAATGTCTCTAGTTGCACAAAACTCTACAGGCACAAATATTATATATATATTTTCAAAATAAATAGGGCTAATTTTGGCCAAGACTCAGCGGAGAGGAGCGTCCTCTGTCCCTACGGAGACACAATCCTTGCTGTTTCTTGGAATGGCTTTCCAGCCGCCTCGAAAGTTTGCTTAGTCCCTTTAACACGAACTCACGCTCTCAGTGGAAAACATCCACAGTCCTACTCACACTCACACACATACCCGCACGCACACACACACAAACACACGAAGCCAGGAAAAACCAGAAAGGAAACAGAAACAAATGAGGAACATTATTATAAAACATGTAAATGCCATTTTTTTTGTTTGTTTGTTTTGTTTTTCTGGAATGCCTCTGAGCAGGAAACATAAACTCAGATATTGTCCTGTCCACTGCACCAGGCTGTGGTCTCTGCCCGGCCCCCGACCCCAGACACCCGTCTGAACATTTCCCGGTGTGCTCCCACAGAGGCCGGTCGCGTTGCTGCCGCAAAACCGTTTCGACTTCCTCTTCAGATGGGAGAAGCGAGGGACGGCAGCAGAGACGAGCGGTCTGCTGGGAGCAGAGCTTTAGCTGGAGCGCTGGGTGGTGGGGTCCGAGGTCTGGATGGAGTCGCTCTGTGTCACCCTCGCGGTCCGGGTGAAGCCCCCGGCGGGGTGGTGGCTTTTTTTAGACGTCAGTGGAGAAGTAGAGCGTGTTGCGCTTGAGTTCGGCGAAGGAGATCGGAGGATGCTGCAGGTAATAGAGCAACACCTGGACCTGGAGAAAGAGAGAGGGAGTGATTGCAGACCTTAACTTGCTGAGGTTCTTAAACTTTTCCATAGTCAACCTGTTGACTGTCAGTGCTGGGGGGTTAATGCAGAGTAATTCTAACAACCTTTGTTAACACCCCTAAATTGCAAGACACGTTTGGGGCCATTTTTTTTTACTTTGAGACTAGTTCTCTCTCTAATGTTGTTTTGAAAAAAAAAGAAAAATAAATTATGTGTTTGACATCATAGACAACCTTAAAGTCCACCCTTCCAGAATCTATAAATAACTCAGAATGTGACATAGGAGACTTGTTCCTGGTTTTGCCGTGACCAGAAACATATTTGTTGTTAATTGAAGCGATGTGAAAAAACTAAAATGAACAGAATTTATAGGATATCTTAAGGCTGGACAATAAATCAATAATATACATGGCGATAGACACATGATCAATATCAATAGATAATACGTCTGGTAGAATTTTCAATAATTTCGCTGAACTCTGATCCAAACCACATGGAATTCTGGGGAATGTAGGCAGAGGAAAGGCTTTAGTCACTCAACCTCTCATGACAAGCTAGGCTAGGATAGTGGCACCAAGTAACTCTCTCTTTGGTTACCTAGCAACAACCTGTTGGGTAGTTTCATGTTTCACCACCATGCCTCATAACTGCTTAAAAATAATTTTAAACAAAACAGCAAAAACTGTGGATAAAACAGGAAAGGCTACACCACCAGTTTGGCAGTATTTCAGGTATTTAAACAATAAACTAATCAATAATTATTGATATCGATCAATATGAAATCCTTGTGATAAGTTTTTCAGCCACATCGTCCAGCCCTTGGACATCCTAACAGAAAGCAGTGTCTTATATTCCAGTAGAAACACTGTTGGTAGCAGCACATGTGAACAAACTCTTATTTAAATCTAGACTGTGACTGATATTCTAACATGATTTTGTTTTGATCTAAATCAGAGGCCTCATCGTCCAGGCCTCCAGGGGGCAGTGTTCTGCTATAGTTAGAGTCCAGCACACCTGATTCAGATGGATAAATTACTACCTCAGCATGCAGTCACGCTCTAAAGAGTCCTGCTAATAACTTATTTTTTAATTCTGGAGTGTTAAAGGAAAAACACATCTAAAAGTTGCAGAATGCCAGCCTTTAGCTCTGGACCATCGTATTTTGCTACGGTTGTTGTGCCGAATGCATAAAACTTAGATCTGTGGAAAAACGTTGAAAACTTTGTATCCTTTCCACTTCACAGCTATGTGCAACTTATCAAGTAAAATCCCAGTAAACTAGACCAGTGTTTCCCAACCCAGGTCCTCAAGGCACACTGTCCTACATGTTTAGAGGTTTCCCTGCTTTAATGTGCCTGATTCAACTGATTGCAGTTCAACAACCGCCTGTTAATCAGTCATCAATTGAAATCAGCTGGATTGAAGCAAGGAAATACCTAAAACATGCAGGGCGTTGTGCCTCGAGGACCAGGGTTGGGAAACACTGAACTAGACTAACGGTTGTGGTTGGAACGTCCAATATGTGGGAAAGCTCAAAAGCCATCAGTTCAAGTGGCTGTGAATGATCCCATAAATCTATTTTTGAGAAGTTAACAATTGTTTAAAAAAAAAAAAAGCAATATAATTTACATTTTGGAACAGATTTGAGAAGCATTTCTCTTCCAAGTTTAATACATTGCATAAATATTGGAGTAAAGGTTTTTGAACACAAATTATCCTCAGGACAAACTAGGAGCCAGCAGAGACCTCCTGCATTTCCACGCCGCCCGGTTTATGATGTTTACTTCAGACTTGTTTATCCAGCTTAGAGAAGAACTCTGCTCACATGAAACCCGTCAGTCAGGAGAGATAAATAGATGGTGAAAAAGCTAAATACAGCTGGGAGAAAGGACCCTACTGAGACGGGTCAGTGGGCGATGTGGGAGTCAAGTTAATCTAGAAAACATGTGGAGCGGCAGCAGAGGAAGCGGCTCTTTCTCACTGTCCATCATAAAGATCACCGACGGAAAACCACAGGAGAATCACGGAGTAGCTCCGGCACAAATGTGAGAATTTGCGTCTACCATTACAATAATGCTCAGCACTAAAATCGTGTACCTGTGCCATGACATCATGTGACCAGATGTCGGAGGCGCACGTGATGTGCTGTCCCTTGGCGCTTTCTGACTCAGAGGGCCGGAGCAGGGTGGGTCCGAACACGGTGCCCAGGTTATGGAGGGACATTTTGTTGACGGGCTCCTTCTCAGCCACCCTGCAGGAACAACAAACAGGAAATATTTCACTAAAGGCAGAAAGGAACAGCAGAATGGGGGAAAAACAGAAACCAGACATGCACCGATCCGACATTAATGTCTGTATCGGTCTTGATGTTGAAAAAACAATGATAGATCGGGTATCGGTGACAATGTGCCTGATTTCATTTTACTTATTTTAAAGCCTAATTTCCTGTAGTAGATAGTAGTGAAACATTTATTTAGGGTTAATAAGGGTTATGAACCAAATGCAGATCTAAAGAACCAAAAAAAAAGAAGAAAAAAGTGGCTCTTTGCATTGTAAACTTTGATGGTGTGAGTGTTTCCGCGTACCTTTTCAGGTGCTCCAGCAGAGTGAGGAAGGTCATGAGGTTGGGGTCGGGCAGAGAGCGCAGAAGGTGCATCATGCAGTTTTCCTTGGCTGCAGGGTCTGAGAGAGCTGAAACAGACAGGAAAACACATGTCCAATTATGTCCTGACAGCCCGTTTGTTTTTCTTTTTTACTTTAAGCATGATCTCCTGCAGCTGAGCAGGAAGTCCTCCCACCTATGCCCTCCATAAAGGCTGGGTAGAGACGGTCTGTGAGAAGAGGCTCCGGCAGCTCCCTGAAATACAGCTTAAGCGTTCCTGCGATGGCGTTGATGTCCATGTCACTCAGCATCACCAGGATGTCTTTGGTATCTGCGAATCACGAAGACAGACCCGTTAGAGACGGATCACACAGCTTCATCGCGGACTTTCAGCAGAACAGCTGATCTCTTTTTATGTTCAACTTTTGTCGCTGTCGCGTCCCGTGTGTTGGGTTTCACCCAGAGCGGCGATGACTTTTGCGAGTTGCTGTCATTTGCTCCTGTGTCGACTCCCCATGATAGACGCAAAAAAGCTAGTAAGGCTATATTAGCAGAGCTAGCATTAGCCTTAATTGCCTCGATTCACACAATGTGCACAACTCAAACTTTTGCTTGCCATAAAAGTTCCAAGAAAAAAAAAAAAACTATACGTTGAATATATGAGATTACATACTCCTGTCATGACCAAATTTAAGACACGTGAATGACATATTTAAGGAAAACTTACATTTTGTTTAATCAATTTAGGACATTTTCAGCATTGTGGTGCTGGCTGTTTGTTGCTCGGTAAGATGCATTGCTGTAATTAAAACTCTACACTGCCTAAGATACATAGTCCGGCTACTGCAAACTGTTTGTGTGTATCATAATATACACAATATTATGATATTGTGTATCATAATAAACAGGTGGTGAGGCTTGGTTTGCATCATTTGTCCAAAAACAGGAAATGAACATACTTATAGAGTTTATGAGCATAAACCTGGACCATATGGAGAAAAGGGGTCTATTTCTAGAGTCAACGCTCAGTTTTACAGTGAGGTCAGTGAGATGGATTTAGACACTGTGGGTTTCAGACCTAGTGGTACAGAGCTAGGAAACAAAGTGGAGGCCTTGCTTGTGTCGAATGCTAATCCCCCTCTTCTCCACTTCCTCAATGCACTGGCGGACGATGTAAGGCACCTTGGAGCGCTCACGCCTGCGGACGATCACCACGGTTAGTTCTCAGTTGGCGAGCAGGTTAGAAACCAGACAACCGACTTAGGCAGCCACAGTGCTTACTTTGTGACCACGTTGATCTTGACTCCAAACACCCCGCTCTGCTTTTTGGATGGCGTTCTCTTCAAGCTGAGGTCCCGACTTGTAAACTTCATGGAAAATTCCACCTTAATCTGCAGATCCAGATATACTGTAAAATGACTCCTTCAGACACACAAACGGAACTGTACAAACATCTCAGAGCTGCTCTGTTTCTTGTTATTACGGCAGCCATACAGATAGTCAGATCTGTTTGGAAGTAAAATGATCTGTTTGGCTTCAACGCACACTACACGATCTTAGAGTTGTTGGCCCATTTTCAAAACCTGACAGATCACACATTAGCCGACAGAAATCCTAGGTATAACGGTTCGATCGGGTTCGGTCCTGCCCTGTGGTGTCCAACAATGGGCACCAAATAATGGCTACAAGTCCAGTGAACTAATTTTAAAACCAGCATTAATCAATGCTTTACTACAATCTACCTGCAATGCATGTGGCTAGTGTCAGGGTTAGTGTCAGTCCTGACTGAATGAAAATCATTATAACCTATTTATATCACGTTAAAGAACAGCTGAAAAGTTACTGGGTTTATCAGCAATTTTGCTCCAACTCCTCCTCCTTGTCATTTCTATATTCTTTGCATGTTGAATAAACATTAATGTTGTTTCCACATATCATCTCCAAAGTCCGCTGGACTTCGGGTTGCGCAGTATCAGCTGTTTGGGATTCCCCTCCATAATTTCCCCTCAGAAAGCCCGGAGGAGAATCCACGCTTTCTGATTGGCTACCTGTCACATTCAACAGGCTGCTTTAAGCTCCCAGTCGGAGAAAACCCCTGATTTAGATCGGAGCGGCCACGATGATCTACCGCAGGGATGCTCAAACTTTTGAGGCCAAGATCTACTTTTTCTCTCACCAGCCGGCTGAGATCTACCTCTCATGACACGAAGACATAAAAATTGTAAATTAAACTCTATTGACTTATTTTATATGCAAATATACATCAGTTATAGCAGAAATAATAAAGTGATAGAAAACCTAATGCAGTAATTTCTTCCTCAATGAGATTCTCCTGCCGTTTTACTCTCTCTCTCTCTCTCTCTCTCTCTGTCGTTAAGCACGCCCGTTGCCGTGGCAACCGCCTGCGCCCCGCAAGCGGAGCAACGACGTTAAAAACATAACATTCAGTCCGTTACGATGTCAAGTTTCCAGGTTTGATATTTATTTCTGGATTATTAATAAGCGCTCACCTGAACACAGCGACGGTTGATGAGCTAATTTAAACTCCTGCTCTGCTAGTCAGTCGGTCTTTGAGTCGCCTGTTTTTTTGTTAGTGGAACTGAAACGCACTGAGTTGCGCAACACCTTGTTGAAACAATAATTACTGAGAATATACATTTTAACAGGTTTTGTTGATTTTTTAAAAAAATTATTATTCTTTAATGAAGCTACAAACGTTTAGGATCTTAGTGAATATTTTGATAAGTTCTGGTCTCATCGTCCTGGCGGCTTTCAGTTTGTCACCAACTGCCGAGATCAACTGAAAACCTTCCCGTGATCGACGTGTTGATCAGCCCTGATCTACCGTAACACACCAAACACTACAGGAGGATCGGTTACAAAATCGTAAGCGACAATCTTAGAACGGCCGGTGTTCTAAGATTGTAGTAAGGGGAAAAATAGGGGCAAAAAAACCGTGTAGTGTGAACTATTGCATCAGGTAGTCGATGTGCCCATTTTCTCTATTTAAATCTAATTATTACTGATGGGCAGTATAGTATACAGACTTCATTATCTGCACTCTTGGTTGAATGCAGTATTTATTTTCACTTTGGCTTTATGTTGTTTAGTTTTTATTCCAGTACATTTTTTGTTAATGGAGTCTGAGAATCCATTTTATTTTTGTTTGTGGTTGTTTTGTTTATTTTGTTTATCAGTTCCAGTGTTTAGTGTTCTTTTGAAAATAAAGTGTATCTTTGGCAGGAAATCGCATGAATTATCACGTCATTTCTATTAAATCAGTGTAAAAAGGTCTTCAAACAATATTATCGTTTATCGCAATAATTTTTGAGACAATTAATCGTTCAGTAAAATTTGTTATCGTGACAGGCCTGTCATGTCGGATTTTAATTTCCTTGCCCACATGCAGGTGCGCACAGAAGAACAGATTTTTACGGTTACGAGGGTTTGTTTTAATGAGGTAGAATTGAGACTGGGGGACGTCAGGAGGGAACGAGAGTCCAGGTAGGTTCGGGGGTCCCGGGCCGCAGCGGATCAGAACTGTTTGGAGGTGCCCACCAACGAGACGCGCCTGACCGGTGGAGTTCCAGGCTTGGCTCCGGGAAGCGGGATCAAGATCTGAGAGGTAACGAAGAGAAAAAGGACAAAATGACTGGACAATACTTAACATGGATTTTGTGAGAACTTAAGGCTGAGTCTGACCAACAAGTGGTAACCATCGAGCGATGACTGGTGGTTCCACCGCTTCTTAAGAAGCCAGCCGCTGGTTACCGGAATCCAATGCAGGTGCGTCAGGCTGTCAAACTCCTCCGCGTAGCTCGTCTCTGGAAAGATCCCTCACTCCAACCTGAATCCTGACAAGGCCTGTGTGTATATAATTATTAAGATTAAGGTTTTGAAATCTGCAGAGACGAGATTTCTAAATCAACATAAAAGAGTTTAAACTTAAAGCTACACCCTCTGTTGTAAGTTTGACTATTTAAATAGCAACTGGGGAAAAAAGCATATACAGTGCTGGACATGTTTACTTATGGAAGCGTTAAACTGCCAGAGCTAAGAAATAAATTCTGGAGTTGTATCTTGTTATAACGAGATACAAAAGTTGACAAAAACATTAAGATTTCTCTTTTTAAAGAGATATAGACACAAGCCCCATCGGTGCAGTGAAATTCACTAAATTATCTGAAGCATCCTGTAGACTTCCAACATCCTGCAGGCGAGATTCCCCTCACCTGTTCAAGAATACAGCCAGTTCCAGGTCCAATTACCCTGGAAACAACATGCCCTGGGACTCTATCATTCTATAGAAAGCAGGAGAAAACACGTCAGCCATAAAATGACCGTCAAAACCCAAAGTACTCTCACTAACACTGAAACCTACGGTGGCCGACAGGTGCAAATGCGCAGCAAAAGAGAAAACATGCAAACAAAAAAGAAGACACCCCCGAATGAAATGCAGCAAACAAAAAGAGAGACGCAAACACCCCCGAATGAAATGCAGCAAATAAAAAGAGAGACGCAAACACCCCCGAATGAAATGCAGCAAATAAAAAGAGAGACGCAAACACCCCCGAAAGAAATGCAGCAAACAAAAAGTGTTGAAAACGGAAGTGCTCCAGACCACTAGGGGGAGTCAAAGAAAATAGTATTCATTTCTATGGGACCAGATGCAAGAGTCAGAGAAAGAAATTTGAAAGAAAGTAAAGGTATCTCTCTGAATCTTGCATCTGGAAAGTGTGATTATTGTGAGAAGTCTGAAACAATAGAGCATGTTATTTTAGAGTGTTGTAAGTATGAAGAAGAGAGAAGATGCATGCTGAGAGAGTGTGTAGGTATTAAAGAAAGGTTTAATTTAATAGAATTTTTGAGGAGAGATTTCGGGAGTAGACATATTCAAATAATTATTCGGTATCTTAAAAAAACAAAGCTATTTCATAGGATATGAGTAGAGCAAGTTGGGTGTGAATGTGTAAAGAATATCAAAGAGGGGTATATAAAGTTATAAGCAAGTTGGATAATATAAGCAGGTGTGTATGTGTGGGGGTATGTTTAATCAGGAGTTAATGGAGGGAAAAGGTAGAAAGTGAAAGTTTATAGACCATCTCGAACCACACTCCATACTGGTAAGTGGCGGTAATGCTACTGTAAGTTTGTTGCCAACCGCCAATAAATACCAAGAAGAAGAAGAAGAAGAAGAAGAATCTTGCATCTGGTCCCATAGAAATGAATACTATTTTCTTTGACTCCCCCTAGTGGTCTGGAGCACTTCCGTTTTCAACACTTTTTGTTTGCTGCATTTCATTCGGGGGTGTTTGCGTCTCTCTTTTTATTTGCTGCATTTCATTCGGGGGTGTTTGCGTCTCTCTTTTTATTTGCTGCATTTCATTCGGGGGTGTTTGCGTCTCTCTTTTTGTTTGCTGCATTTCATTCGGGGGTGTTTGCGTCTCTCTTTTTGTTTGCTGCATTTCATTCGGGGGTGTCTTCTTTTTTGTTTGCATGTTTTCTCTTTTGCTGCGCATTTGCACCTGTCGGCCACCGTAGAAACCAGCCGTCGACAGTCACTTCTGCGTCGGTGTTACCCCGGCCAAGCCAACACCGGTCCCGTGCAACTTACTCCTTCTTAAATGTCCGACACAAGACAGCGGAAACGTTAAAATATTTAGATTTTACCTGAGTGAACTGGAGAAGAATAAAGGAAAGCGGTAAGATGAGAAAAAGATAGAAACATGCAGTTTCTTCTCCTCACCTGTTCGCTAATGCGGCGGAGCTGCTGCTTTCTGTGATGCTGCTACTGCCGCCGCCTCGCTCACGCGAGTCGTTGAAGTGACACGCGCTGACTGAGCCGGTGGTAAATAAGAAATTTATTGTCATTACAACATCATCCAAAATACCAGTTACCTACCAAACTGTGGATTTACTTGTGTTTGATATAGTTTCTACAATTTTAATGGGAGAAGAGCACAGTAGGATTGCCATCCTTTTCCCGTATACGGGACGCGATTTGCTCCGTATTTCTGTATGTCCGACAGTAACGCCTATCACACACATATAAACATTTAGTGTAACAATAATTACGAAACTCAAACACAAGATTTGTTAAGGTCAGCTAAATTTTGGCGGGAGCTAGTAAGGACCCCAGAACGCTTCGGACCAATGATGATGTCACGGTTGCCTAGAGACGGACACTAAGCCCCTTTTGCACTGCACCGCTGGACCCGGGTCGACCCGGGTCCATTTAATAATGGCGTATTAAGTTTTGTTGTGCTGCTTTGGACCAAAAAAGGTCTGAGCTAACTCCCGCTCTCCGGATAAACTCAACCGACGCTCGCCACAGTTGTTCTTATCTTCCCAAACTTCAGCAGTTTTCTAGTTGCTCTGCTGAGATAGTGTCATCAACTTGTGACATCACGCATAATGATGTCACAAAGAGCTAGTCACAAATTGAACTCTGCACACTTGAATTCTGCAGTCATAAGCATTGCAGAAGAGAGAGAGAGAGCAAGAAGAAGGATTGTGTCCCAACAAGAGATTGAAAAGGAAAGTTTTTCAAGATTAAAAGGAATTTCTCACAAACAAATAAAGGAAAACATGGGGCAGATTTTGAATTTATTTAGACAGAAAGGATCGAAAGTGAGTCAGCGCAATAAGGCTTCATCTTCTGATTCTGGAAATGAAGAAATACAGCAGATCTTGGCAAGAGAGACAGAGAAGCTAAATGGCATCTTGGAAGAAGTTAACATGATGTCCATTGAGAGACAGTCACTTATCAAAGCAAACGAGGAGCTGAAGAACGATAACACGGCATTGAAGCAGGAAAACACTGCACTGGGGCAACAAAACGCCGTCTTGGAAGAGGAAAAAAGCATCCTGGAGCAGAAGAACACAGCCCTGGAGAAGGAAAGAAATACGCTACATCAGGAAAACATCACATTAAAACAGGTAAATACCATCTTGGAGGAGGAAAACACCTTCTTCAAGCAGAATAATACGGTCCTGGAAAAAGAAAAGACTGCCATGGAGCAGAAATACACAACTCAAATCAACACCATGGAGCAGAGAATTTCCACGTTAGAACAGGAAAACACCAATCAGAGGGAGAGAATTTCCACATTAGAACAGGAAAACACATCTCAGAGGGAGAGATTAACTCATGCATTGCGGGTAAATACCTACCTGGAGCAAAGACGAAGGCGTTTGGAAGGGCAAAACTTTTTTTTTGAGCTTGACAACAGACACCTGCATCAGAGCCTCAATTTAAGAAGAAGGCGACATGAGCAGGAAAAAACCTCCCTGATGCTAAATATCACTGCTCTGGAGGTGAAATGCACTGCCCTGGAGCAGAAAAACGCTGCCCTGGAGGAAGAAAAGACTGCTATGGAGAAGGAGAAGATCGCTCTGGAGGAAGAAAAGAACGCTCTGGAGAAGAGAATAAACTACTTGGAGCATAAAAACAAGACCTTGGAGCTGATAAATGCCACCATGGAGCAAGTGAAGAGCTCTGTGGAGAAGGAGAACACCACCTTGGAGCAGGAAAACAATAACCTGCAGCTTGAATTGGAACAGCTGAGGGACAGAATAGAACAGGTGTTTTCAGACCAGCCACAGAATCGGCCGACTTTATTCAGAAGAGTGATCAGAGGCTTTTCCAATATGCTTCTGAAAATGTACCAAACAGGAACTCTCAGGTACTGGATTGAAAGATGGTACTTCTAAACTAAGAAGTGTCATGAGGGCTCCAAGCTTCATGTTTGATTATCGGTGGTCTCCATGCTGGCTTCCAGGGCTTTGTATTGAGTCCTGTCGGTCACTTTGAAATAGGAATGTGAATTTTTTTAATAAATGAAAATTGCAACCATGTACAAATAATGACACTGAATTTTTTTAGGTTAAAATGAATTCTGAATTTATTTTAACACTGAAAAAGTAAATGCTAATATACAACATTCAAATTTCAGAGGCATTTTTTACTCAAATTCTGATAATAAATTAAATAATTAAACTAATAAATTCACATATTTACTTCCATACATGTTAAAATACAGCAACAACTCCGAACTGTGGTCTGGAATTATCTGAAGATCAATGGTGAGCATTATTCTGTGTGTGTGTGGAGAGGGAGTATGATTTAAATAAATAAATGTTGCAGGTGACAAAATATCCCCTTTCCTCTATATAATTCATGCAAAGAAAATGATTACACACAAAATTGGTCAAGAAGGAAGAATAAGCAGATACCAAATAAGGGGTGGGTATCGTCCTCTTTTGTGGGGCCACTGCTTAGGGCAACATGCAAGAGGGCAAAACCTCTAAAGGAAGATAACTTAGGTCATGTGACTCAAATAAATACAACAAGGATGGTTTTGGGTCAAGAACAAAAGTTGAGATGACATCAACTTTTGTTCACTAAGATTGATCAACAAAGGGAAATTAAAAGCTGGGAAACAGTCGCTTTAAATGTTTGATAAAGCAAATAAATCGATTAAACAGTTGCTTTTTTCAGTGACTGTGGGAATTTGATAAATAACACACTATGTGTTAACCAGCAGGTGGTCCTAGTGGTGTATTCAATTCAGTTCAATTCAAAAATACTTTATTGATCCCAAGGGGAAATTAACTTATTACTGCATAAGTCTGTTGTCAGCGGTGAATATAATGCCGCTGTCATTGTCTCTGATATCATGCCGCTATCAAAAATGCTCTGCTATGTGTTTTAAAGACAGTCTCTTCCCACACCGCTTCGTCGGCCCCTTTTGCAAGATGATTCGTCGGCTGACTGTGAATGAGTACACACACTTGGCGGTTGTGTCGAATGTGCTGATGGGAATTTAGGAGACAGTGACGACTTTAAAAATATAAAGTCGAGAGAGAGACATTATGTTTTAAGTTGCTTTTTCTTCATGTGACTATAGATAGATAGTTTTTTACAGGAAAACAAACATTTTACCCACCAAAACTTAACTTGCGCTTAGAAAATAATTCGGCGAATCTGCAGCCCATCAGCTCACAGCTAAACTTACATAGAGCAGTGTCATTGAGAAACATGGCGGCGTCCACGGGGGCTGCAGATGCTGCTGCTGCCTCAGACTCTACAGGTCCAGCTTCCTCGGTTCCGAGCATGGGCAGTCCAGCGATCCAGTACAGTATGGTTCTGGAGCACCTGGTAGGGGAGAAGCGGCCCATTAAAGACCTGAGCCCCGGTGTTATGGGGGGTCTGCCGGTGCCTCTGAAAAGCGACGAGCAGAAGATGATAGAGAGGGGAATGGAGAGCTGCGCCTTCAAGTCGGTCCTGGCCTGTGTAGGAGGTAAACAACCGCACACTTGGGGGTAATTAGGTCACGTGTTAATAGAAAAATGGTTTATGGTTGTCACGTTTCTTTAAAATGGAAGAAAATCAGCGTGGCATAGATTCGTATTAAGGAAAATAAAATCCAGAGCAACCGACTTTTAGAAGTCACTTACTTTTGTGAATAAAGTCTGTAATTTGTGTGTCATTTAATCTAAGAAAAACGTAATTGTTAGTGAAAACCTCTGATGTTCTTTGGGGAGCATTTTTTTTTATTTTTTTTTTATTGACAATAAAGGGGTTTACAAAATAGCAGACTCAACGCAATAAGTAGCAAAACAGATAAGACAACAATGCCAGGGTGTTACATAGGAAGCACAAATAAAATGAAAAGCAAATAAATAAATAAAAAAGTTAACTTAGAAAGATGTTAAAGCGAGAGCACATATCCACTGTCTTAATTGCTTTTCTATTCCTTGAATACTGGAGAGATGTAATATATTGTTTGAATTCCACTTTAAAGGCTGAAAAGCGAGGTTTCTGATTTGAGAATTTAGATTTATGTATATGATATTTTGCGACTAATAAAATTAGATTGATAATATAAAAATGTTTGGTTTTGTTAGTGGGATAAGAGAAGAATCCAAACAACATATTTATATAAGTGAGGGAAAAGTTATCAAGAATTCTTTGGGAAATAAACGTACAAATATCTTGCCAGAAAATACAAGAGAAATAGCATGACCAGAATAAGTGACAGAGATCTTCTACATAGAGTTGGCAAAATGAACAGTTTGTGTCAATGTCTTTTTTGTATCGTTGAAGGAAAAATTTGCAGGGATAAAAACGATGGATTATCTTAAAAGACACTTCTTTGATTTTATTAATAATTAAATATTTAGATGGAAGACACCAGATTTTTTTCCAGTTCAGGTTGGGGGCAAAGTTATTCCAATAAGAGATAACATTAGGAACAGAGACGATGACCTTCTGGAATAAGGCACGTACATCACGGTTGTTCTTTCGCTTTCTTGTGGAAAAACAGATTTGACCAACATTAGTGACAGCAGCGTCTAGACCTGGAGGAGTCAGAACAGAAGTTACAGAAGACTTAAGAAGCATCATAACACCAGATGGGATGGCATCAAAAACAAGTGCAAATTCCTTTGGTGGTATGGGGAGACCAAACCTTTCTAGAAGTTCAGAATAAGACATTAAGACACCATCAGGTCTAAAAAGCTGCTGAACCAAGATGATTCCATGTTCAAACCAATTTTCCAAGAATAAAGATTTATGCTTGTACAAAATGTCTCCATTGTTCCAAATATAATATCGATGGGGTGAGAAATTATGCTTGTAAATTAGAGACCAGGAAAGAAGCATTTGTTTGTGAAAATTAGATAGCTTTATGGGTAGTTTTTCAATTTTGTAGTTGCAAAGGAGAATAAATTTAAGGCCACCAAGTTTTGAGAATAAATAGTTGGGTATAAAATTCCAGATTGAGGTTGGATTTTTGAGAAACTGTTTAATCCAGTTTATTTTGAATGTATTGTTTAAGGTTGAGAAATCAAGACAATTGAGGCCACCAAGTTCAAATGAGTTCATTAAGACTGATTTCCTGATATAATGAATCCTATTTTTCCATACAAATCTATAAAGCATTTTATCAATGATGTCAATTGTTTGTTTATTTACAGAAAGAGACAAAGCTGGATAAGTTAAACGGGAGATGCCTTCTGCTTTGGTTAGCAAAATTCTTCCTTGAATTGATAAATCTCTTTGAAGCCAAGAATTTAGTTTCTTTTGTACATTTTCTACAATAGGATTAAAGTTCAGAGCATTTCTAGAATCTTGATCTTTGTTGATCATTATGCCGAGATAAGTGACCGATTCTTTAACAGGAATATTATAAATAGAGGGTTTGTTACAATTTTTAAGGGCTAAAAGTTCACATTTATCAATGTTAAGGTAGAGTCCAGAGGCTCTAGAAAATTTCTCAACAATATTAATTGCTAAAGAAACCTGAGAAGCATCCTTTAAAAATAAAGTGGTATCGTCGGCTAGTTGACTAATTATAATATTTTTATCAGCAAAAGAGATACCTTTCAAA
Source organism: Xiphophorus maculatus (assembly GCF_002775205.1). NCBI lineage: Eukaryota > Metazoa > Chordata > Actinopteri > Cyprinodontiformes > Poeciliidae > Xiphophorus > Xiphophorus maculatus. Next base: position 24,789,849 of record NC_036453.1, on the reverse strand, counting down.
TGGTTGAGTTTAATGAAATCTGAAAGTAATTGAGAGCAGATCAAAAAGAGGTATGGGGACAGCGGGCAACCTTGCCTCACACCTCGCTTTAGATCAAATCTGGGAGACGTACCAACATGAAGCTTGATTGAACAGTTAGCATTTTTATACATGGTTTTGATTGCAGCACAAAAGTAAGGACCAAAACCAAATTTCTCTAATGTTTGAAAAACAAAATTATGCTCAATGGTGTCAAAGGCTTTACGGAAATCTAAAAATAATATAAGGCTGTCATCATGGCACAAATCTGCATAGTCAATCAGATCCAACACCAGCCTGATGTTGTTGGCTATATGTCTTTGTGTCATGAAACCATTTTGAGTTTCATCAATTATAAAGTTAAGAACACTTTTCATTCTCATCGCAAAAATTTGAGCTAGAATTTTATAGTCATTATTAAGAAGGCAGATTGGACGCCAATTATCAATCAGAAGGGGGTCTTTTTTAGGTTTGGGAATTAATGTCAAAAGGCCTTGACACAGAGTGGGAGGAAGAGTTTGGTTATCAATGCATTCTGCAAACAGCCGGTGGAGGAACGGGGCCAGTTGTTCTGCGAAGGTGATGTAGAATTCTGAAGTTAGGCCGTCAACTCCTGGAGATTTGTTGAGTTTTAGGTGCTTGATGGCAGACAGGACTTCAGCAGGAGATAGGGGACTATCACAGACATTCCTTTGGTCATCATTAATTGACTTAGTTTCAGTAAGATGTGTAAAGAAAATTTCAGATTCACATTTATTATAGTGTGATTCATACAACTCACTGTAGAAAGTAGAGCAATACTTTGCTATTGTTTGGGGATCATCAGTGATAAAGTTGTTAATGTTAAGTTTTTGAATTGAGTTGAATTGACCACGGGTTCTTTCTAATTGAAAGAAATACGCAGTGTTTTGTTCCCCTTCCTCCAGCCATTTCCTTCTCGATCTCACAAAAGCCCCCTCTGCTTTCCTTCTGTATATTTCATTTAATTTATTTTGTTGAATGATTAAATCCTTTAAGTCATTTTCAGATAAATTTTCAGGTGAGATTTGAGTAATTTCAGTTATTCTGGATATTACATTTGTTTCTTCATCTCTCCTGGATTTAGATAGAGAGGCACCAAACTCTCTGAAATATTTTGTAACTTCAAATTTAAGGAGTTCCCAATTTCTAGAGAAATTGTTATTAATTAAGGCTTTTTTCCAGAAATGGTTTATTAATAATTTGACTTTATCAATTACTAGCACATTTTTTAAGATGGAATTATTAAGTTTCCAATAAGAACTTTTGAATGTGGGAGTAATGTTAGGACAGAATGAGGCAATCAATGATATTGCTTTGTGATCAGTTAAAGGTGTTGTTAATATTCTAGGAGTAATGTTATTCTTATGTAAGCAATCAGAAACTAACCAGTAATCTATGCGAGACATTAATGAGCGAGGCTTATTAGACCATGTGTAAGCTCTAGAGACAGGGTTTTTTTCCCTCCATATGTCTATGAGATTAAATTTTTGTATAAAAGAGGACAAGTTAATAGAAGAAGTATTATTAACACTTGGAGGCCATCGATCTAGGGAGCTGTTCAAAGCAACGTTGAAATCTCCACCCATTAAAAGAAGAGTATTTGGGTATTTTGATAACCAGTGTAAAAAGCTAGATTCTAATCTATCAAGTAAAAAATCATTTTCAGGTTTTGAATTATATCCATATACATTGGCAAGAAGGGTAATATAGTTGTTGATATTCAGGATTAAAATTATATAGTGGCCATTAGGATCACTTTCTGAGTGTAGAACAGAACCATTAAAGTTGTTTTTTAAAATAGTAACCCCTGCTGATCTTTCTGAGCCATGAGAAAACCATAACTCATTTCCCCATTGAGTTTTCCAAAAGGATGCATCATTTGCTACACTATGTGACTCTTGAAAAAAACAAAAATCAGACTTTTGTTGTTTGGCAAATAAAAATAAAGCTTTTCGTTTAACATTTTCTCTTAAACCCCTGGCATTTAATGAGAAGATTGAAAGGGACAATGTAGGATAAGTGGACACAGAAAACAACCCACAGACCCGGAATGGTGTAATTTAAACCATGAACAGAATGGAGCTAAGGTGATTTAGAATGTCAGATACTAAGACTTAGAAGAAGCTTGCAGTTTGGAACAGTATAGCTGCATTAATAACTATCAAGGACAATAAATTCAAAATGATATGAAAAGTGCTGAAATGCACAGCAAAGCAGAGACTGTACTTAACAACATAGTAAATACACTTAGCAAAGCACAGTCAAACCAGAATTCAATAAACATATAATTATTTTTTAAACATAGAGTGAATTAAGATAATGTAAATAGGCAAACTGCCTTCCAGAATTAGAAGATAGAAAAGGAACCAAATATTAAGTGTGTAGGCTTTGTAGGTGACCAACTGAGCAGAACCTGTGACCATGCCTATGAAGGGCTTGTTGTGTCCATAAGGACAGGAATGATATTCTGTCCAGTTGGGGACAGCGGTGACTTGATTTCTTTTCCCTCAATGATCACACGGACTCCAGCAAAATGGGCTTTTTTTCCTTCTTTCCGGGCTGCATCAATTAATGGCCACAGTTTTTCTCGCTGAGCCTTGTCAGCTGTGGTGAGATCCTCTGTAAACCTCAGCCTGTTTTCCTTCAGAAAGCTGCTGCTCTTGGCCATTTTCCATACCAGGTCGCGGGATGATCTGTTGGTGAAGCGGATCATAGTGGTTCTCGGCGCCCTCTGTTGGTCGTTGAAGCGACCCAGACGATGAGCGATGTCAATACTTTCTTTCATCTTTACCTGGTTCTCTCCAACAACAGCACAGCAGATGTCGCTAACTTTGGCTCTGATGTTTTCATGCTTATCTTCTGGGATTCCGTGTAGCCTTAAATTCCATCTACGTTGGTATCGTTCAGTTTCGTTTATTCTCATTTCTACTTCAGCCATTTTCTGCACAGTGTTTTCCGATATGGAGCTCACAGCTTTCACGTCGGATTTTAGCGTTTCAATTTCCGTAAAAATGAAGTCAATTGACTTCTTCAGAGCATCGATGCTAATGGTGTTACAGCTGACCATATTTTCTAATTTATCAGAGCGATCATTGATTATCTTAGCGATGTTGTCTTGTAATTGAAAGAGAGACAAGTCACCTTTTAGTTTCTTTTCCTCTGGTTTAGCAGGGGTATCTGGGTCAGAATCCAGTAGAGGAGACAGATCAGGGCTCTGTCTGTCCATGGAACCAATATAGTTATGATCGGAGGCAGGGATACCTGCAGCTGGATCAGATGGGGAGCAAATCCGGGGACCACTAGCTGCAGTCGATGACATCGTGTCTTTGTGCAAGTCTGAAGCTATAGATTTAGATTTAGATTTCCCTTTCTCTTTTCTTTTAAGGCTGTGCTCCGATCGTTGCATCGTAGTATACGTTGATCTGGAAGATGACCGTTGAACCCAGAGGTTAGCTTGTTAGCTCCTAGTCTTTTCTCGTCCTTGAACGCAGTCTTAACAACAATGTGACTCTTGATCAGGTTGAATAGAACAAACATAGAGGTTACAGACATTCCTGGATCAAAAAGAGAGCATTATGTTGGCAAGGAGGACTGAAAATTGAAATCTGTGTCTCAGCTACATCACACAGCGACTGGTCCGGTCGCCATCTTGGTCCCGAACGTCTTTGGGGAGCATTAGTAAACAAAACAGCATCATGAAGACGAATACAGGTCAGGGGTCAAGTTGAGAAGTTTAAAAATAGACATAGGAATAATGGATCACATGAACCTAAAAGGTTTATTCCATTTATGGAAATAAACTTTCAGAACTCATTCAGGGGTAACTGGAGGAGTTATCACAGCTTTAGCTGCTTTGCAAAGAAGAACCCAGCCAAAAAAAACAAAACGTGCATCATGTTCCTTCACAGTTTTTCATTACTTTGGTTTGGCCTGTCCGATCAAATGCCAATACAAAACAACAACAAAGCTTTTGGTCGTAACGTGACAAATTGTGAGGCAGGTTTAAATTTGGTTAACACTGATGAGAGTGTGTTGTTCACCGTCAGTGGCAGTGCTTGTAGCGAGTCCTATTTGTATCTGATAATGGAGCGTTTATCTTTCCACAGGGTTTGTTCTCGGAGGAGCTTTTGGTGTGTTCACAGCTGGTATCGACACCAATGTCGGCTTCGACCCCAAAGACCCGCTGAGGACCCCGACGGCCCGAGAAGTCCTTAAAGACATGGGCCAGAGGGGCATGTCGTACGCCAAGAACTTTGCTATTGTGGGCGCCATGTTTTCCTGCACTGAGTGCATCATTGAATCAGTGAGTGACATCATTTCCTGTTTTGTCCGACGTGACACCTGTTGTGAAATTTTGTATCGTCATTTTGATTGTGCGTGTTATTTATTTATTTATTATTATTATTATTATTATTATTATTATTATTGTAAAGAATTTATAATATTTTTTACCAAAATATCTAAATATTGATCTTGCTGTTTTAACCTTCGAGGAAAGGGGTTAGAGCGCCCTCTGCTGATTAAATCTGAATATTACTCAAAATGGTGTTTAAACTTTATCACAAAGTGAAACACATTATATTTATTGATCTGTCAGTTTATTTCATTCATTTACACTTTAAGATAAACATATCACATGTTACAAACGTTTTGAATGATAAGTAGTTGGAAGGAAAAATATCTTTATAGTCTACCGCTTCTCTGAAAAGTTAATTGAATATACCATAAGCAGCTACGCATCAATTAACCATCCATGTAGAAGATACATCTTTAAATGTAAAACTAACAATGTATATAAGAAAGATATATTATCTTTGCAATGATGCAGCACTCTACTGACACAGATGGATGTTTGAAAGCCTTTATTTCTGTTAATTATGATGATTTTCCACTTGCAGGTGATGAAAAGATGACATTTAAAATTAGAATATTACACCAGACCAATAAAAAAATTCTGTAAAAATATAGAAATGTGAGATTAATGAAAAGCATGTTTAATACCTGCTTAAAAGTTATTTTCAAAACACACTTTTAGCCCGACGAACGGCCCTCATCTAAACTTGTATTGTAATTTATCGAATATGACTTTAGAGGGGAAAACACAGTCTTTGTCCTCCAGTTGTTGTGTCTCTGTCCCCATGAAGGTAAATCCATCGGTGTTTTTGCATCTGTTTGCTTTGCAGCACAGAGGAAAATCTGACTGGAAGAACGCGGTGTACAGTGGCTGTGTGACCGGAGGAGCCATAGGCCTTCGCGGTAGGTAACCTCCTCCTTTTCTGCTGGCTTCACCCTAAAATTGGGCTCCGCTTCATGTCGTTCCACCATTTCTCCTTTTCTTCTGTCCGTCGTGCAGCTGGTCTCAAAGCCGGAGTCCTCGGATGCGGAGGATTTGCTGCGTTCTCTGCTGCCATCGAATATTACTTGCGATGAGACGAGAGGCTTTACGGACAAGAACTTGTTTTCTATGTGGACTCGCTGCGAGGAAGCCGGGGTAGAGAGAGGAACGTCGACGAACGTTGGCTTCAGGGACTCTGCTGGGACCTGAACAGCGCTTGCAGGGGCTGTTCCTGCGTCTCCAGTCACAGAATGTCATGAGCAGAGAAACTTCTGCACCCGGGTCCTGATACCGAGGCCCAGAAACCACTGTTTGGTTACAGGCTTGTTATATAAATTGACAGAATGTAATCAAGTAGGATTATTTATATTAAAGTTGTTCTTTTTCAAGTGGTTCGTTCACTCAGTAATTTTAACAATCAGAAATATTCCAGTGTCAATTTTCCTGACTTGGGGAATTTTCTGAAACATGCTATGCCTCTTTCTTTGTCAGTCTGTGTGTTCAATATGACGGCACTTTGGGTTGTTGCCAGTATCATTGTGCTTCCGATTATGAATTAAAGGAGATAAGAGGAATTATGCTCTTAGGCTTTATGTTGAATACTCTTTCTGACCCAACTCTGCATTTATCCAGACTTGGTACCGGCACAGGGAATCACTGAGTTCTGACCCCTTATGGCCGCGTTCGACCTCTTGTTACTGCACTGACCTCTCTTTAGTGATTTCTTCTTTCTGGCAGTGATCAGGGTCTGGATTGCTAATCTGTGTTTAATCTCAGTTATTTAATGTTTTATCAAAGACCAGGTCTGTTTTGATCTCTTTTTCTGTATTTACTTTGATAATCTTTGTCTAATATTAACAGTTTATTAATCTACAGAATTAAGAGTGACAAAAAACCCAGAAAATCTACATTAATAATTTTCTCAGACACAAAGTGAGTGCTTCAATATTTCTTTTAATTTTACTTAAAAAAAAAAAAGAGGGAAAAAGTTCACATGGACATTTAGTCGCAATATTACAGCATATTGAAATTCTTCTCAAAGGAAGTAAAATACAACAGTTTTTGTTTCATTTTATTCTTATATTAAAAATATCAAATATTACTCATTTAGCAGTGCTTGCATTTTCTTAAGATATGTAGGCTTGATAGCAGAAAGGTTGGCTTTGTATCGATTTCTTCCTTCTCCTTCCCAGAGACGGCCTACCTTTGTGTTACCCGGCCAAATTTCATCGACAAGCTGAACATGCAATGAGGGCGTCTACGCAAAATCATCCTACAGATAACACTGGTGCAGCAACACACTTGGAACAGGCTTGAAATGCAAGAAGAAGCAGAGGAAGAAAATAAAAGTCAACTGTTCCGTTTATGGTGTTATTTCCCCTCTCCCCTGCCGTCAACCCTCATGTGCCCTCGCTTGTCTACAAAGTGATCAGAACTGAACTGGCAGACTTATCTTCTCAGAACGGCTCACCGACCACGCGGTGATACAGAAAAAACTGGCTAAAAAAACAAAAGAAAGAAACATCACTACCTGGATAAACTTAAAAAAAAAACAGACTCCTTAGAGAATGTCTCTAGTTGCACAAAACTCTACAGGCACAAATATTATATATATATTTTCAAAATAAATAGGGCTAATTTTGGCCAAGACTCAGCGGAGAGGAGCGTCCTCTGTCCCTACGGAGACACAATCCTTGCTGTTTCTTGGAATGGCTTTCCAGCCGCCTCGAAAGTTTGCTTAGTCCCTTTAACACGAACTCACGCTCTCAGTGGAAAACATCCACAGTCCTACTCACACTCACACACATACCCGCACGCACACACACACAAACACACGAAGCCAGGAAAAACCAGAAAGGAAACAGAAACAAATGAGGAACATTATTATAAAACATGTAAATGCCATTTTTTTTGTTTGTTTGTTTTGTTTTTCTGGAATGCCTCTGAGCAGGAAACATAAACTCAGATATTGTCCTGTCCACTGCACCAGGCTGTGGTCTCTGCCCGGCCCCCGACCCCAGACACCCGTCTGAACATTTCCCGGTGTGCTCCCACAGAGGCCGGTCGCGTTGCTGCCGCAAAACCGTTTCGACTTCCTCTTCAGATGGGAGAAGCGAGGGACGGCAGCAGAGACGAGCGGTCTGCTGGGAGCAGAGCTTTAGCTGGAGCGCTGGGTGGTGGGGTCCGAGGTCTGGATGGAGTCGCTCTGTGTCACCCTCGCGGTCCGGGTGAAGCCCCCGGCGGGGTGGTGGCTTTTTTTAGACGTCAGTGGAGAAGTAGAGCGTGTTGCGCTTGAGTTCGGCGAAGGAGATCGGAGGATGCTGCAGGTAATAGAGCAACACCTGGACCTGGAGAAAGAGAGAGGGAGTGATTGCAGACCTTAACTTGCTGAGGTTCTTAAACTTTTCCATAGTCAACCTGTTGACTGTCAGTGCTGGGGGGTTAATGCAGAGTAATTCTAACAACCTTTGTTAACACCCCTAAATTGCAAGACACGTTTGGGGCCATTTTTTTTTTTACTTTGAGACTAGTTCTCTCTCTAATGTTGTTTTGAAAAAAATAAATTATGTGTTTGACATCATAGACAACCTTAAAGTCCACCCTTCCAGAATCTATAAATAACTCAGAATGTGACATAGGAGACTTGTTCCTGGTTTTGCCGTGACCAGAAACATATTTGTTGTTAATTGAAGCGATGTGAAAAAACTAAAATGAACAGAATTTATAGGATATCTTAAGGCTGGACAATAAATCAATAATATACATGGCGATAGACACATGATCAATATCAATAGATAATACGTCTGGTAGAATTTTCAATAATTTCGCTGAACTCTGATCCAAACCACATGGAATTCTGGGGAATGTAGGCAGAGGAAAGGCTTTAGTCACTCAACCTCTCATGACAAGCTAGGCTAGGATAGTGGCACCAAGTAACTCTCTCTTTGGTTACCTAGCAACAACCTGTTGGGTAGTTTCATGTTTCACCACCATGCCTCATAACTGCTTAAAAATAATTTTAAACAAAACAGCAAAAACTGTGGATAAAACAGGAAAGGCTACACCACCAGTTTGGCAGTATTTCAGGTATTTAAACAATAAACTAATCAATAATTATTGATATCGACCGATATGAAATCCTTGTGATAAGTTTTTCAGCCACATCGTCCAGCCCTTGGACATCCTAACAGAAAGCAGTGTCTTATATTCCAGTAGAAACACTGTTGGTAGCAGCACCTGTGAACAAACTCTTATTTAAATCTAGACTGTGACTGATATTCTAACATGATTTTGTTTTGATCTAAATCAGAGGCCTCATCGTCCAGGCCTCCAGGTGGCAGTGTTCTGCTATAGTTAGAGTCCAGCACACCTGATTCAGATGGATAAATTACTACCTCAGCATGCAGTCACGCTCTAAAGAGTCCTGCTAATAACTTATTTTTTTATTCTGGAGTGTTAAAGTAAAAACACATCTAAAAGTTGCAGAATGCCAGCCTTGAACTCTGGACCATCGTATTTTGCTACGGTTGTTGTGCCGAATGCATAAAACTTAGATCTGTGGAAAAACGTTGAAAACTTTGTATCCTTTCCACTTCACAGCTATGTGCAACTTATCAAGTAATATCCCAGTAAATTAGACTAACGGTTGTGGTTGGAACGTCCAATATGTGGGAAAGCTCAAAAGCCATCAGTTCAAGTGGCTGTGAATGATCCCATAAATCTATTTTTGAGAAGTTAACAATTGTTTAAAAAAAAAAAAAGCAATATAATTTACATTTCGAACCGATTTGAGAAGCATTTCTCTTCCAAGTTTAATACATTGCATAAATATTGGAGTAAAGGTTTTTGAACACAAATTATCCTCAGGACAAACTAGGAGCCAGCAGAGACCTCCTGCATTTCCACGCCGCCCGGTTTATGATGTTTACTTCAGACTTGTTTATCCAGCTTAGAGAAGAACTCTGCTCACATGAAACCCGTCAGTCAGGAGAGAGAAATAGATGGTGAAAAAGCTAAATACAGCTGGGAGAAAGGACCCTACTGAGACGGGTCAGTGGGCGATGTGGGAGTCAAGTTAATCTAGAAAACATGTGGAGCGGCAGCAGAGGAAGCGGCTCTTTCTCACTGTCCATCATAAAGATCACCGACGGAAAACCACAGGAGAATCACGGAGTAGCTCCGGCACAAATGTGAGAATTTGCGTCTACCATTACAATAATGCTCAGCACTAAAATCGTGTACCTGTGCCATGACATCATGTGACCAGATGTCGGAGGCGCACGTGATGTGCTGTCCCTTGGCGCTTTCTGACTCAGAGGGCCGGAGCAGGGTGGGTCCGAACACGGTGCCCAGGTTATGGAGGGACATTTTGTTGACGGGCTCCTTCTCAGCCACCCTGCAGGAACAACAAACAGGAAATATTTCACTAAAGGCAGAAAGGAACAGCAGAATGGGGGAAAAACAGAAACCAGACATGCACCGATCCGACATTAATGTCTGTATCGGTCTTGATGTTGAAAAAACAATGATAGATCGGGTATCGGTGACAATGTGCCTGATTTCATTTTAAAGCCTAATTTCCTGTAGTAGATAGTAGTGAAACATTTATTTAGGGTTAATAAGGGTTATGAACCAAATGCAGATCTAAAGAACCAAAAAAAAGAAGAAAAAAAGTGGCTCTTTGCATTGTAAACTTTGATGGTGTGAGTGTTTCTGCGTACCTTTTCAGGTGCTCCAGCAGAGTGAGGAAGGTCATGAGGTTGGGGTCGGGCAGAGAGCGCAGAAGGTGCATCATGCAGTTTTCCTTGGCTGCAGGGTCTGAGAGAGCTGAAGCAGACAGGAAAACACATGTCCAATTATGTCCTGACAGCCCGTTTGTTTTTCTTTTTACTTTAAGCATGATCTCCTGCAGCTGAGCAGGAAGTCCTCCCACCTATGCCCTCCATAAAGGCTGGGTAGAGACGGTCTGTGAGAAGAGGCTCCGGCAGCTCCCTGAAATACAGCTTAAGCGTTCCTGCGATGGCGTTGATGTCCATGTCACTCAGCATCACCAGGATGTCTTTGGTATCTGCGAATCACGAAGACAGACCCGTTAGAGACGGATCACACAGCTTCATCGCGGACTTTCAGCAGAACAGCTGATCTCTCTTTAGCTCCTCCCTCAGCGGACAGATACAGATGGGGGTCAAGGTTGAAAAAACAAACAAAAACAACAATTTAAGGTGATCTAGACTCTGACTGGTCACATCTTAGGGAGAAAAAGCAGCTGTGAGGAAAACTGAGAGACTGTTACTGAACACAGGACAGGAGAATCTGACAGCTGCTCTTCCTAAATACTAAAACCCCCGGCTGCAGCGGGGTCTGTCTTTCTAAAACAGACAATAAACACACAATATATCTCTAGGGAATTACATTCTCACTGAAGAAGAAAAAAACCCTCATTGTTTTGCTCATATCTATTCCAATGAATTTTGTTAGGAAGGAGCTTAGGGCTTTTCCCAAATGTAGAGTTCCTCAGTTGAGGTTTGACCGGTCAGTGTATATCCATTTGTCACAATCCAAGAAAGTTTTAATCCCAAATATAAAAACCAAGAAATTATTTTAAAATTGTTTTCAATCAGTGTGCAACGGTTATCCTTTCTTTAAAAAAAAGTGAAATGTTCATTTAACCCTTTATCAGGATATCTGCAAGTCAAATTTAAGACTTTTAAAGACATTTTAAATTCCATCATGAATAAATTTAAGACCTAAAAAACTATAAATAGAGAGTATAATTTGTGGTTTGTTTGTGGCTCTTGGCAGCAGGTTTGTGCTTCTCACACTGCATATGGCTCTCTACAGATTTAAACTCCACAATGCCAAGCTTAAAAGTTTGCACAGAATGCACCTAACCTTGTTGGCAATAAAATTGAAGCAATGGCAAAAACAAACATCATCCAGCCAACTGGCGATATATTTGTACTTTAAAAGGCTCGACATACGAGAGGTGACTTCGCTCCCTCTCCATTCACTTTGTACGGCAACAATTGCTTGAGCTTCTCTAGTTAAGTAAACGATGACAATTGTGCATGTGAAATTTTGCGATCATAGATGTAGGCGCGTACACTCGGGCTAGTGACGCGACACAGGAAAGTTGAAAAATGTTTAACTTTTGTCGCTGTCGCGTCCCGTGTGTTGGGTTTCACCCAGAGCGGCGATGACTTTTGCGAGTTGCTGTCATTTGCTCCTGTGTCGACTCCCCATGATAGACGCAAAAAAGCTAGTAAGGCTATATTAGCAGAGCTAGCATTAGCCTTAATTGCCTCGATTCACACAATGTGCACAACTCAAACTTTTGCTTGCCATAAAAGTTCCAAGAAAAAAAAAAAAACTACGTATACGTTGAATATATGAGATTACATACTCCTGTCATGACCAAATTTAAGACACGTGAATAACATATTTAAGGAAAACTTACATTTTGTTTAATCAATTTAGGACATTTTCAGCATTGTGGTGCTGGCTGTTTGTTGCTTGGTAAGATGCATTGCTGTAATTAAAACTCTACACTGCCTAAGATACATAGTCCGTCTACTGCAAACTGTTTGTGTGTATCATAATATACACAATATTATGATATTGTGTATCATAATAAACAGGTGGTGAGGCTTGGTTTGCATCATTTGTCCAAAAACAGGAAATGAACATACTTATAGAGTTTATGAGCATAAACCTGGACCATATGGAGAAAAGGGGTCTATTTCTAGAGTCAACGCTCAGTTTTACAGTGAGGTCAGTGAGATGGATTTAGACACTGTGGGTTTCAGACCTAGTGGTACAGAGCTAGGAAACAAAGTGGAGGCCTTACTTGTGTCGAATGCTAATTTGAGGGCCTGGATGTCCGTGGCCACCCCTGAGATCCTGTAGATTCCCACTTCGTCAATCCCCCTCTTCTCCACTTCCTCAATGCACTGGCGGACGATGTAAGGCACCTTGGAGCGCTCGCGCCTGCGGACGATCACCACGGTTAGTTCTCAGTTGGCGAGCAGGTTAGAAACCAGACAACCGACTTAGGCAGCCACAGTGCTTACTTTGTGACCACGTTGATCTTGACTCCAAACACCCCGCTCTGCTTTTTGGATGGTGTTCTCTTCAAGCTGAGGTCCCGACTTGTAAACTTCATGGAAAATTCCACCTTAATCTGCAGATTCAGATCCAGATATGCTGTAAAATGACTCCTTCAGACACACAAACGGAACTGTACAAACATCTCAGAGCTGCTCTGTTTCTTGTTATTACGGCAGCCATACAGATAGTCAGATCTGTTTGGGAGTAAAATGATCTGTTTGGCTTCAACAGAGCATCCAGCTGTCATTTTCACTTCCTGTGGATCTGGCCAGAAATACAGCTGCGCTAAAACAGAGTTTAATCAGTGGAGCTGCCTTTGCTGAACACAATAAATCACAAAGTACTGCTACAATTTAATTTTAAAGAGGAGTTTGCCGTAATTCTTACCCCATTCATCTCGATGACGTCCATGTGCCAATTCTTGGACTGCACAGTCTGAGGGTCCAGCTGAAAGACACAAAAGACAAACGCAGTAGTTAAAATCTGCTCTTTTTTTTTTTTTTTTTTTTTTTTTTACCAAATATGGGCAAATCACTAAATCCATGTGGTCATTTTTCCCCAGAGGAGAGCTGATAACGTCGCCACATTCTGGCTGAAAAGAATGACAAAGTTGTCCACAGAAACCGATGTTAGACTCTCGTGGCATGCTAATCTTGAGAAAAAGCAACACATTGTCACAGTATCAATGTATTCACATAAACCAGAACATCTAAATCTCTCTCTCAAAAAACAAACAAAAAAAGAAACGAGTAGCCTTGTTTTCGCCAGCTGACTGAAAGTGTGCGGCAACATGTTTGAATTGGGCAGCACTGTTAGTTTATGCTCCATAAATCCAAAGAATCATTTAAAAACCCCATAGAAATATTTTATTAGGTTTTTGAACGGTAACTTTTAAGAATCAGAATCTTCTCCTAGTGAAGAAGAAAAGATAATTTATTAAACATTTGCTGCTTTAAACAGCAAATTACTGCAAAAGAAAAAATCTTATAAGGTATTTTTAGTCTAGTTTCTAGTGCCAATATCTTAGCACACTTGAAATAAGACAAAACTTTTACAAGTAGCTTTCCAGCAAGATTTCTTAATTTTGATGAAAAAGAGCTAGCTCTACTGGCAAATTATTTCAAGTACAATATGAAATAATCTGTGGAACTAGTTCTTTTATGTATCAATATTAAGGAGTAACTTACTTAAAACAAGCTAATACATTTTGCTGAAAAGTTACTTAAAATTTGGTTCAGTCTCATTCCAAGTGCTTCAAGATATTATCTCTAGAAACTAGACCAATAATACACCAGTAAGATTTTGTGATATTTGCAGTGCTAATTTGTGCTGCGAAAAAAAAAAAAAAAAAAGACTGTTCCTGCCCGGTTTCGAACCGAGGACCTTTCGCGTGTTAGGCGAACGTGATAACCACTACACTACAGGAACTGGCTGGCTACCCCTCCCCCCTCTGCTTCTCTTACTGGACACATGAAGGCTCAGAGAGAGAAATAACCTTTGACCTGCTTTTTGCGTGTCCTCTGCATCAAATCTAAGTCAGCTGCGATGGGTAAAACTGCTTTCTCGCAGCTCCTACTTTAGGAATGAATGATGCCATCTCCGCCGTGCTTCCAGCACTTGCCCCTCGGCGGTCTCTCTGGGGTCCAACAAAAGCTCCAGATTGGCCCAGACACTTGGCCTGCTCCTCGATACATTCTCCGAGTCTGAACTTCTCGCCCCACGAAGCCCTTCGAGACCTCAGCGAGGGCAAGCTGGTGTTGTTTTAAGCCTCCTGGAGTCTGTGCACTCTGCATGAGGCCAAAACAGCTAAGTACTTTTTTATTGTCGGTTTCAGCATCTGCACGCCGCAGTCATGTTATTACACTTCTGCACACCATTAAACATCCTCTCTGAGTGCATTTCATTAGCTCATAAAGGAGCCATTTAGTTCTCGTTTCATGCATTCCTATTACTGTTCCAGGCTATTTTCCCAGCAGGGTGGGAGTTTGTGTCAAAGGATGGGTAATCACCACGACTGGGTCTGTAGACGGCTACTACCGGGAAGGGAAGCGGGACGCACTGAAAACGCCTCCTGTGGCTCACTGGAGACTCAAGGAAAACAATTCTTTTCATAGATTTTCTCCCCATTCCTCTCTGCTCATTTTAAAGCAACCCGATTAAATATGAATGTACGCAAACAGGGTTGTAAAAACAAAGAGGATCCATTACAGGCAGTGGCTGCACTCAGTGACCCTTCTGAGATCTGCATCTCCCAACTGGGCTTCTCTTTATTAAAAAGAGAAGAACTTGACCCACTGGCCTTCTCTTGGCTTTTATGGGAAATGATTTACTTTGACCCGGCGGGCATGCATGGAGCAAAATGACTTTGTTTTAATGTATGCTGAAGATTGAAACAGCAACTCTTTTCACACTAGTTATTTTTGTGAAACTTCAAAACTGTTACTTTTTAAATAGTGCATCTGTGTGGACTGGCTAGCCATAGCTTAAGAAAAGAAAAAAACAACTCACTATTTTGATTTATCTTGACGCCATTTCCGCTTCAAGCTGCAAATGTAGGCTGAAAGCTTTACGACTGAGGTGAAAGGTTAAATAGTGTCAAAGAAAATACAAGTTACAACTGCTTAGAGAGAATGTTTTGAATCTTTAGCCTAGCACTGCTTTAGCCATGCTCAAGAATTTGTTTTTGATTTTGATGCAATAAATGTTAACCCAATTGTCACGTTTACTTTTCTTCTCCTAAATTAATTGGGTTTTTTCCCCGAGGTCTCAACATATTCAAAAACTCACCAAATGTAATGAAAATTGTCTGCCTTGTAAAAAGTTTGGATTTCAATGGAATTAAAAATGGCCATGGTCAAACGGCTCTCTAGCGCCCCGTAAATTGAGATAGGCCAACTGGTAAATTTTAGAGAGCTGAAACTGGTACATAGATAGAGCCGCCTAAAACAAGGTAAAAGTCTCTTGGAGGTATATTCTAAACCCAACAGGAAGTCGGCCATTTGGGTCAAAGGGTCATTTTTGGCCGTTTCTTACTTTTAATACATGTCGAACTTGAGGAAACTCTTCCTAAGGATTTTGACCTATCTGCTTCATGTTTGGCGAGTATGTCCTTAAGAGTGACAATTCTTTAGGTTAAAACAAGCAAAGAAATCCTTTAAACCTACAGAACAGCTGTGTGCACTGATTTTCAGTGTTCTAGTCATGTCAGGTGCTCAATAAGTGCATTAGCTTTATTTCAACCATGTGTTGCTCTTACAGTGAACCCTACTTACTTACATGTGAGCACACGGCCCCCTAAACTTGACCTCACATATTTCCCTTCACTTTTCAGCCCTTCGGTGTGCTCAGCAGGAAGCATCCACATGATCCAGCCCACATGTAGACATTACAGAAAATCCATGCCTGATTTCTATATCTATTCACGCTCCTGTCTGAGCTCTCTGCCATTTTCACACAAGCAGGAATATTATCTGTTAGCCAGGTTGTAAAGCGTGTATGCTGTCGGACTGATCTGCAGGCACGGAACAAAGCTCATAAGTCGCGCTGTATCACAGTCACATTATTTCAACAAGCTGCTGGAAGAGACAAAAAGGCTGTTCCCGCCCGGTTTCGAACCGAGGACCTTTCGCGTGTTAGGCGAATGTGATAACCACTACACTACGGGAACTGGCTGGCTGCCCCCTCCCCCTCTGCTTCTCTTACTCAGAGCTGCAGCACTGTGACGCCTGGAGACTTCACAGTTTCTCTGAGAACACGTGGTCAGACTTTAAGTCCGGTATCAATCTGCTGGGATTCCCCTGCAGTATTTACATGCTGTGGACAAATTCTCCGGGGAATAAGCGCAAAAAGGTGTTAAACTCTCTTGTTAAACAACAAAAAGGAGTAACTTTGTGTAAGTAATGAGAGGTAATAGTATGACTGTAGGTCGACAGCCTCATTAAATTAACACTACCCATAATAAATCACCCTATTTCTTCTTGCTGTTGACAACCTTCGAGAAAGAACAACTTGATCCTTTGATCTGCAGGAAAATTATAATGAATTGCTGCTTTAATTCCCCCTTTGTGTTTAATCACAGTTTTCCTGTGCCTGCTCTCTGGCTGATTAAATATTCATTCAGCAGCAGAGAGCTTTTTATTAGTTCTTTAATTAGAACGCGCGCAAACTGCACGCCTGCTTGGCTTTAGCAGGATTACAGGAAGTGTTTGTGCAGCGGGTCTCAGCTAGAACATCACTCTGCAGTATGTTTGCTCCGTGGAATATAAGGAGCATGACTATATTTAGACGTCCTGGTCACTTAGGCATATTGCTTACATGCTCATCAGTGGTGAGTCTTTTTACTACACAGCTGATGATGGCATCAGCGCCACGGGAGGCGTTCAGCTCAGCTGCCATGTTGCCTTGCCTTCTTACTTGCACATTTGAGCCACTGGACAGGGATTTTCCAACAACTGATGGTTGTGATTTTTAGAGTTGTTACCTTCACATTCAGTGTATGGAATCTGCCTATACTTCCAGTAAACAGAAGCTTACGGAGGAGCACTATAAGTCTGGAAGACGACTCTGCCTGCAGCCCAGATGAGTAGAAGCTCTGCAGCACACTGAGCAGGGATTATCTCATAATAAGAGCAGAATAAAGGAGCTTCAATAGTTTTTAATGACAGAGTTCTAAGTAAATGTTTCATATAATGATTTCAAAACACAATATTTTAATACATCAAGGATTTCTTTTTATGATTAGCACTTTCTTGCAACCTTCTGCCAGTGAGTAAAGCCTGAGATCATTCCTGAATAACTCTGCCAGCATAGTAAAGTGTTGGCACTAACCGTTTTCAGTCTTACTCCAGTCAAGTTGATGTATGTATCCCACTAATGCAGAATGGTGCATATTCTACACATATCAAGAATTGTATCAAATTATTCTACACTAGTGATTGGAATAATCAGCGCAGAATCAAGTCAAGTTGGTGAGTGTATCCCACTAATGCCGGTCAGCGCACAGTCTACACATATCAAGAATCACTTTAATTTATTCTACACTGATTACAGTTTGTCTAAAGACAAAGTTTGTGATTTGAGAACCCTGCATTCTGTTTGTAAGAAAGAAAATTTTGATGACCCCATTTCATGAACCCAGTATTGTGTTCTGTTTTGCAAATGCAGTCGTCACAAATGTAACTTCTTCAAACTCAACATAAAACCCTTACTGTGAGATTGTTATATTGAGCAAGTATGTCCTGATTTAATGTGCCTTACCTGAGAAAGAACACACAGGTTTTATTGTGATATAGAGATGATCGATATGAGTGTTTCATTTCCCCTGATAAAGCCTCATGTTTTCTTTGGCCAGATCTGCAGAGATGGGCAGATCTGCACAATCTTTTGGGGATACGGCATAATACAACGCTGAGCCCATTACCTCGGTTTTCTGGTGATCTGTAATCCTTATCTCTGACAACATGGAAGCAATTAGATGATCTATACGAGTTTCCAGGGAAGTAAAAACGGCATCTTTAACTGCACATAAGCAATATAATGTGTCAGTTTGCACAAAGTTTCATCTCAGCCCTGAGGTTCGGTGAAATAAAAGCCTCTCTATCTGTTTCAATGTGTAATGAAACACAAACCCTCACCACCTACATAGAAGATCAATGCCTACTCGTCATCCTGCAGACGCAGAAGACAACCTGCATGCTTTCAGCCATACAGCTAGAAGCCAGGAGGTTATACCAAGTATCAGCATGAGAATATTTTACTGACCTCTCGGAGCTCATTTAACCAATCACAACGCAGCACACGGGAGGGGATAGATGGGGGCCAATAAAGGGCTACACCCGCCGGTGGGGACAGACGGAGATTTATGTGGCCTACATAAAAGGGCCATTAAAGGGCTGGCTGGCATTTTAAGCAAGAGCAAGGATGAAACCCTAATATCTCATCTGCACTAATGAACATACTTAAATGGAAGAATATAAATTTGTATGAGGACTAAAATGCAGAGGAGGGATGAGTGAGGTGGAGGGCAGGTGATAATGGCTACATGTTCCTCTCTCTGGTGGTCAAGCAAACCAAAAAAAAAAAAATCCAGCAAAGAGCCGACCTATAGCTACTTCATCATCTTTTGCTCTTTTCTTAAGACGCGTGAGGTATACGACGTCTGGTTCCAGTCCAATTAGTGTTCCTAAGTCAGCCTCCCATCTCATCTCGCTGAGTCTTAATTAGGCTCGGCTGTCAGCCGAAGCAGGAAGAACATTTCCCCGGTGTTCCTCCGTGCCCTCGCAAATCTTTTCTCATGCAGATTCCTCTGAACAGAAATTAGATAACATGCTGCTTGCCATAGGTGCACCCAAAGAGAAAAAGCAATAATGTCTGCTGCTTCACCTGCCTTGCTCAGTAATCACATTGATGCTTTCTTTGCTCTTTTTTTTTCTGTTGTTGCAATTTTGGTAAATTTTTTGGGGCTGTAGAGTTACAAAAATGCTGGCATTCAGGGTTTTAAATGTAAATATGACAAAAACAAATACATTAATCGCTTCATATCTTCGTGAAAACACCCTGGAGGCTTTTGTTATTTTGCCGTTTCAAGCGATGCGCTCAGATGATTTAACATCCTCTCATCTCTGCCGTCAAACAGAGATCCCGGTTATATAGGGGCAGAAAGGCAGCATAGAGGAAAAATAAAGGGAGAATTGTATAAACACTGATAGGATCAAAAGGCAACTGTGCATTAGTGCAACACAAATTTACTCAACCAACAAAGAATAAAAAAATAAATCTACTTTGAAATGAATGAATGATTGTAAAAATGAATGGGGTCTTTGAGACATGGTGGGTGAGTGGGAGATTTTTCTGCAGCTTTACTCTATGCTAGAGAATCACTTTTTTATATACTATTGCTGACACTGAGAAAACAACGTGAGAGGAGAAGAAGAAATCAATACCAGACCTATGGGTCAATTCAGTAAAGGCTGGTCTTAACGTGTAATCCCCTCTCTTATTCCTCTCAGTTTGACAGCGGTCAGTGTTCCTAAAGAAGCTATCGAATAATTCAAGACATTAGAGGTCAGGTAAAGTCTCAGCTTGGATGCAGATGCTGAAGAGGCTGATTATGCACACTAAATCAAAGGAGAAATTCTGCCGATGCGCTCATAATGAGGTGAAGACTGCTGAATAAACATGCGCTAATACAGAGCAAAACTGCCTCACAACATCTAATTTTATATCTCAGTTAGTCATAGCTGAAGGGGCACGTGAGCAGCTTTGCATATAATCAGAGCTTGCATGTGATAATTCAGAAGCAAGAAATAAAAGCTTCCCAAAAAAAAGCAGCTTCTCTTTAGCTAAAAAAGAACAAGTCATGATTCAGATCCTGCATTTTAAGTGCGCCACAATAAAACTTGTATGCCCTGAAACTGTATTTGGGCAAATTAAAACATGATTTGCAAATTGTGTCTGTGTAATTTATACTGAGAATTAGGTTGATGACAGGAATTTGTCCATTTTTAGACTTTTTACAATACACTATGCCTACATTCTACCCAGCAACAACAGTTTCAACACTCTTTGGTGTGGAAGTTGGTACTATAAGAAGACTCAAAGTCATTTACTTTCTGTATCAGTGAGGTGTTGAAAAACAAAATCAGAGGAGGTAAAGTGATATGGTAAGCTATTTGAAAATGAATCTTCTCTGGGATGTTTTGACATGTCTTAATTTAAATCATGCTGTGACAGCGAGAGAGAGCAAGACTTCAGCAAATAACAGGAAGACCAAACAGACTACCTCAAAGTTGGTCTTTTTATATCCATAAACTTTCAAACCCATTCAAGGAAGACTAAGGCAAAGAAAACAAAGATGGCTGTTTTAACAATGCTCTTTACTGAGCTAATTACTAGCATAACACGCTAATGTCAAAAATCAAATTCATTCATGTCTGTTTTACATGGGTATTATTACATACCTGAAGAAAAGGTCAAAAACATTAGAAATCAGTGCTTTTTAAAGAACATGTTCTTACAGCTTTTATAGAAAAATTGGAACAGGCCAAATTCTGTGACTGCAGGTCAAAGACGATATTAAAATACTAACTTCATCAGTTCAAGCACAGGGTAATATCTCAAATGAACAGCGGAGGGAGCTGTTTTGACTACGAAACATCTCAGACGCATCGAGTCACTCATTTGTTTTGTCTTCAGCAGGAAATTACAGGGACAAAAGACACTGGTGGGAGTTAAAAAAAGAGGCTGAGATGAGCTCAAGGTGGCAGAAAGATTAGATAAATGAGAAGGTCAGAGATTTCCGTTCTTGATTAGGTTATTATATAATCCAGGAAAATAATTATAAGCTCTCACGGTTTCTGTGCTGTGTCTTGAAACATTAACATTGTATTCCATCTCAAGAAAGTGTGATTATACCTCTTACAGAGAGCAATAAAGTCATCTTCCACAAACCCTCATTTGCAGGATATTAAATCCATCTGAAGCAATTTCCTGCAACAATCCTCTCAAATAAAACTTTTTTTTTCTAACCAGGTCACAGTGTTAGCATCACTACCATCCATCACATATAGAGCCATCAGATAAGAGTCAACTCCCCACTGACAGAACAAACAGATATGCGCTGAGAATAAAAAAGAGGCTGAACCAACAGATGGAAGTGACACCGTGATGAATGCAGGGGGACAGATGCAGCAAAGAGAAGATAAAAAGCAGAAAGAAAACAGCTTGTGTACGCATGTCAGACCTTTTGTCTCAGCAGCTTGCTGCGAACTCGGCCCCATAGCTTGGCCCCCGTGTTGGAGTGTCTCTTGAGCACTGGGGTCTGGGGCTGGCTGGACAGATTGTGCTGGTTCTGGTCCACGCAGCACTGCTGCTCCAGACGCTCGCACATAGAGTTCAAATTTACATCCGACACCAGGATCTCCGTCATCCCAAAGCCGTCGAATCTCCCCTTCCTCCAAAAAATGCAGGTGGTAGGAAGTGCTGAGCTTGAGGAGAAGGCAGGGGTTGGAGGAAGGATTTCCACGTAACCCGTAACGGTTAGACCAGGTGCTGGAGAGCCGAGAAGCGATGAATAAAAAAGGAAAGTCTTTTTAATTCAAAAAGGAAAAAGATGATGAGCAGAAGGAAAGCTGGTTGCTGCCATGACCTCCTCGACAAGCCTCATAAAAAGTCCAGGTAGGATCCTGCTTCTGTGAGTTTGCTTCACAGTCAGCCGCCAGCATCTCCTCACTGTGCAATCTGACTTCCACCACGGCAAACGGAGGCACCGAGCGCTCCAAGAGGCAGAGACAGAGAGAGGAGGGAGGGAGAGGGAGAGCCGAGCAGGAGGGGTGAATGAGCTCCAGGAGCCGAGCTGCCTCTCCAGATGTGGATGGACACTCCTCCAGAGAGGGGAGGGGTGGACAAACAGTCAATGAGGAATGAAAAGAGAAAGAAACACAGGAGAGGGAGAGAGAGAGGGAGGGATTGGTAAATGTTTCGCTGTGTTTTGGTTAGTACTTTGACCCCTGGTCAACTTTTTCCAGAGCTGCACAGGAAGTGGATAATATGAGAAAAAAAGGGCAATGAATATTAAAAACAATCAACAAGCAATTAAATCCTAAACAACTCTGGAGTTCATCTATAGCCAAACTCTTAAGGCTGAGGTAAGACCGCCAACAGGGTTTTCGGATATTGACTGGGGAAAAAGTTCCACGTTTAGTTAGCTGTGGCTATGCCAGGCCACAAGATGGCGCTGTGGTTTTAGCATCTTATTGAATTCGTATGCGCTTTTGACCCTTAGCTTCTACTTTATTAGGTTTCACGCTCATGTAACACATTTATTCCTAATCAGAAATTGTGCTAAACTGAACAGGTTATAAGTAGCACAACACAGCACAATGCTATCCGCTAAGTTAGCCATTTTCAGTATCAGTGAGATGTTCAGAAATTAAGTCAGAGGAAACTGAGTGGTGAAAAGCAACTTGAGAGGAAAACGTAACTATTTATAATATATTAAAACAAGTGAGTGGTTTATTCAGGCTGCGAATGAGCAAGGGAGAGCAAGACTTTCAACAAATAACAAGAAGGTTTTTGCACACAACAAGGAAGATGTCAGCCACATGTCAGCTTGTAACCAAACATTTTAGTGAAGAAGCAAAGTGACCAGGACTGGACAGAGAAAAAGCCGTCTTATTCTTTTACAATATTTTTCCCTGTCAGTCATTGAACAAGCTGGATTTAAAAATATTTCCACCATGTTAGCGAGTGAAACTAACTATATGCTAAACATGTTTATAGCTTATTATTTATTTTCAACTTTGTAAAGCCCGTTTTTGGAGCGACTGCCCTTTCGCACACACAGTGTGACGTTGCCTCTGCTGCTCCGAATATAAAAAGATTAATGACAGGTCAGGGTAGAGAAGCTGGAAAAAAAATGTGTCATCAGCAATTCAGATCTACACAAAAACCAGAGATTAGAAATCCGCCACAAATCTCTAATAACGTCTATAAAAAATGCATTTCCTTCTCTTCTCCTTAATCCTCTTTTCCACCATTTTCACCCTGTGTGCCTGTTAATGTGCCTTGTTTGGCATATCTCTAATATCTCTATTTTTGTCTTACCACTGACTATTATGCATTTTTCCACCAAAACCCTTTCCCCTAAGCCTGCCTGTCGACACTGGAAAGTCAGTCAAAGACATTCAGCGAGATCAAATCTTCACGTTTACTCAACAGGACAAGCCGAGTTGACCGCTCATACGTGGAGCCCTCTACATTTTGGATCGATATGCAGCAAAGGAATGTGTGTGTGCCTGTCAAATTCCCTCCCTGTCTTCTGTGTCCCAACCTGCTGGAATTAGAGTGGAAAGATATTCAGCTTTGGAAAGGTTATATACGCGAGGATGCATTTTAAAGGGATAATGATTGTGATTCAGAGTCGGCGCAGACATCTGCCGGCTGATCGTTCACTGATTCATAGAGGAGCCTCAGATAAGTAGAGAAAAACACAGAATTTCTTTCATTTAATAAATGAATCACTATCAGCTTTGTTTACATAGGGGATGTATATTATCATTTAATCTTAGAGTATCATTGGATTCTCTTTTAGTCGATTCTTCCTCTAAAATAGAAGAAATGTTTAAGTTTAATATTCAGTCAGCAGTAATTATCCTTACAGTACCGAACCTGACTCATTATGTCATCACAGGGCGTGTTGGATAACCTCAGACTGTACAAAACCCAGCATAAAACCATGTGGGTTAGCGTGTCTTCTGCGGTGATGATAAAACAGTGAAAAGATAAAAAGGGCAAGAGGCAAGGCGTGAACGTCTGACTCCGCGTACTGGAGGGGAAGGTGGAGGAGGGGAGGTGGAGCTTTGTTGTGGAGCAGACCTCAGCCAACCCCTCAGCACAGATTATTTTTAACTCATGGGGTCCGTAGTTATGAGACACACACACTCCATGCGTCACAACTTGGAAAGAATGTCTGGGAAAACCATGTTTTGAAAATGGGAGAAAAAAAACCCCACAGGGAGATCGGGGAGATATTTTGGGGTAAGATGGGAGAGAATGGGAACGCTGGAATAGCTTTGTATATGGCAACTCATAAATGTTTAAGGGTTTTTATTTGAAAATGGTTCGTGCTATTATAGCATCCATCGACCAGACTAATATAGGGACGAAACGAGAAAAAGAACAGCTAGAACCACATTTAAAAGCACAGACACAGAGTTCTTCAGTGGATTACACAGAAAATGTAAGATCAGTAAGATCAGTGGGGAGTACCTTCGGTGATTTCACCTCCATCAGTTCACAAGGGATTTGTTTGACAGCGTGAATATGAGGTAGAAAATACTACACTTCATTACATGAATGTTTCTCTGAACCATTTCAAAACTAAATATCATTCTACAAATTAAGTGTGAAAACGCAGAGCAGGGTAAACCAAGGAGCACAGTATGAGCATAAGATAAATATTGACAGTTTTAATAGGTAGTTGATCTTTTGCATATTCTTAATCTTGAACTGGTCCACAGTTCAAATTGTTTTTTGTTTTTAAACTGCCGTTAGCTATAGCCAACAGCTAATGTTTCCATGAAACATTAGGAAAGTATTTCATTAGAAAAGGTTGATGGAAATGATGAAATTCAAAGTAACTTCCTCAATTTCACAAAAATGTTTTTACATTCGCTTGAGGTAGTTTTTGGATTTCCCCCCCCAAAAAAGAAGTCATGCGCTAAATTGGAGATGGAAACACATTTGCCGAATAAGTTCTGGCATAGCGAACTTTTACCTTACATGACTGATCAGCTGCTTTAGAGAACTGCGTTTCTTTCTCTACTTCTCCAGACAGCATGCAACATCACCAATGATTGACATAACAGAACAATTGCAACTTGGCCGAGAGCTACACATTCCTGAAAACCGCTCTCTATTTTCCTTCGATATGTGGTCTATACTAGTTTACAACTTCTACTTCCTGTTTATTACAGGCATGGGTAACGTCAACATCTGGCTAAATTACGTTGATTTGCTCCGAACCAGTAGATGGAAAAATGGCAACATTTTAAAAGTTTGCTCAAAATTTATATGACAGTTGGATAGAAACTTAGCTGGTAAGAACAATCTATTTCAAAATACTCCTGCCTCTT
Source organism: Xiphophorus maculatus (assembly GCF_002775205.1). NCBI lineage: Eukaryota > Metazoa > Chordata > Actinopteri > Cyprinodontiformes > Poeciliidae > Xiphophorus > Xiphophorus maculatus. Next base: position 24,764,736 of record NC_036453.1, on the reverse strand, counting down.
CTGCTTTTAGTAGTAACTCTTTATCGGTCAGAGCCATTTCTGCTGCTGCGGTTCCCATCGAGGGATTGCTGCAAAGTCAACACTATGCAGCCGAGGCCAAAACGTTTATCTGGTTGTATAATGGCTCTAATGTATTTTTGCCCTACTTTAAACATCTAGAAATGCCTGAGTGTCAATTCACATGCTGACAATGGGACAGAAACTGGCATCTGTACGACCAGTTCAACCAGAGTCCAATGCTTCACTTTCCATCACATCAACAAAACCCACTCAGCAGAGACATTCAGATCTACCCTGCCCCCACAGATCACAGATACTACAAAGTCACATACCCACTTTCACTAATGTCAACTCATTATTTATTTAAAACATTAAAACGAAGACAGAGCCCAAGCAGACATGCTAACCCAGAATCCAGACGGTTCAATCTTAAAAAGCTCTCCAAGGTCAACAGTTCATCTGACACAGCTCTTCAAAACCCCTACTTTCACACGTGCCACTGGAAATCAAAGTAAAGCATATTACTGTACTTTGGTAATATTTGCTAGAATCCTGGCACATTCAGCTTTCAGGTTCTGTTCGGTGGGCTGGTTTATAATGCATAAAGTGGAGCCAAATAATGGACCCTTTTTTCCCGAGAAGGCCTTGAACAGATATTAAGCCACTGCAGAGATAAATTAACACTATGAGATGAATAGCTGAGGGGCCTTGAGCTCGGGAGACATGGGACCAATAAAAAGGCGACAGATGAGAACACAACAAGAGGAGGGAACCCAACTGGGAGATAAGGATGAAGGTTCTTGTGGGAATGGAGAGACACATAAAGGATAAAGTGGAGTAATTAGTCAAATTTTAGATCTTTGAGATGTTTTCTTTATTAGAGCATGGTTTGGTGTTGATGTGGTGTTGCAGCTGCCTAAGGCTTTTCTCTGATTGTTATTGCTGCTTGTCATCTTATACGCTACTTAAACAGCCAAGTTTTTCTCCAATAAAAAAACAATTGATTGCAAAGAACCCTTGCAATCTATTTAATCTTATTATGCAATGCTTACATGTGAATAAGCTGTTGGTTTTATCCCTGGCTGCCTATGCTGTGGCATCAGGTTCAGCCTCGCGTCGTAATTATAGACAGGGTGGAACGGCCCTTCGTACAGTTCTGCTATATGACCACAGCCATGGGTGGACCAGGTCCATGTTTGCAGGCTCCCTCTGGATGCAGCTGTTCCCAGACTAGCAGTGGGATGCTGGTGTTGGTTTGGTAATTCTCCAGCCTCCATCTGTGAGGTCCTCAAATATACAGTAGGTATGATCCTTTTAACAGATGCAACCCACCCAATGAACAATAGATGGTCTCAGTGCCAGGGAGTTCTTTGCTTTAACGCTGAACATCCTGGGATTGTGTAGCTGCTGCCTGGGAACGTTTCCTATCAGTTTACACCTGGTATTAGCCATATAGATGCACTGTAAAATAGTTTGGTGTTGATCTCAGACCAGTCTTTACTCAGTTTGAAACTCTGAAATCCAACCTTTTTCCCAGTCAGTGGAAGAATTACACTAAACTCTAACCAGGTTGTGCTGACAACACTCTTCTGTGTGAATGCTCTTACTGAATGAAGAACACAAAAATATAGCTGTTTTCAGTGTGGTGTTTATAATATAGTCACAGGAAGCAAAAATATGTATATCTTCAAATCTAGTTTTCCAGATAAGATTTCAGCAGATAACAGGAAGGCTGAACATAACGCAGCAAAGCTGCTCCCTGTCTCAGACATTTGCTTTAATAAAAGTAAACTGTACACTTTCATAAGTCTTGGGTTGAATGTTTTCTGCTTTGTTGCTCTAGAGAAAGTTTTAAATCTCTTTGCGGCATCAAAAACAAAAACTTTCTTTAAAACCCCTTCTTGTATTTAGCCAAATGTAATGAATGTGTGCCCAAGTTTTGTTCTGAGTAAAAGTCACTTGATACCTGTGGCCCGACTATTTTCATTTGTCATAATTTCATCTATGACAAACTTGGATTACTTTACATGAAGCTACTTTCAAAGAAAATTGAGCGCTTCATGGTTCTCAGCAATTGTTCTGGATACAAATTCAGTTCTCAGCTTTTCTTTGTACATTTAGTCCTGGTGTGCATGAAGTGCTTTTTTTATACCAAGATAAATAGGTGAAACATTTTTATAGCCGAATATAGCAAAACCACTTTTTCACTCCTGAATAAAATTAGAAATCCATAAGATTATCATGCGAGTAATAACTAAAAGAAAAATGTGAATTTAAAAGTTAAGGTCCAAGTGAGGAGACGTTACCAGAAACTAACAAAAATGAAAGGCGAGAATTTCATACTCTCAAAATGTCTCACTGTTCCTTTAATACAGAACGCTTTGAACTCTTCACAGCCTCTAAGATTGGATTTGTATGGATTTTTCAGGTCTTTTGAAGCTAAAAGGAATTTTCTGATGACTTCATTTCTGAACCTTTTTTTTTCAGTTTCTACCAAACTCAGCATTCGCTCAGTATAGGCACAGAGAAGCCATTTTATGACTTAGTTGCTGGTTATTTTGCCCCTTAATGTGCTTTCACACCAGCCTTTCTCAGTCCGCTTTAATCCAACTCTAGTTTGTTTGTCTAATAAGTCCGGCTTATTTTCCGGAGGTGTAAATCCAAAATCAAACTCTGATCCGGACCAAAAAAGTGAACTCTACCAACTCTCGGTTTGTCTGAAGTGAACTCTGGTGTGGCCTGAATGAGAATGCCAAGCAGAACGAAGACCAATATAAAACCAGGAAGTGGATTATAGCGGAGGGCATTCTGGGTAAATAGAACCAAAACCAACAGTTGTAACTTGATGAGAGCTGGTATATAATGGTTTAAGTAAATGGGAATTAAATAGTTTGCAAACTGGAACAAAATGGAAGTAGGAAGAAACAAAATATCCATGTTTAGGTACAAAATTGGGATATACTGTAAATTGGTGGAAGGGTGACTTGACCTGAAGCAGAAAAAGACCAATATAAACCTCTGATTTCATAGGTTGTCATATGTGACTCCCAGTTATTGCTGAACACATAAGTATCCATTTATATTCTTGGGATCATTCGTCCTCCTAATCCCTTAAGACATTATCTAGGAACAAAGACAATCATTTGGGACGTAGGACTGAAAAACGACAAAATTGAAAAGAAACGGGAAGATGCCTTAGGCGTATTTGATTTACTCATCACTGAAGACAAAGCACTTCATGGTAATCATGTGCATCTCAAGGAGGACAGGGATTGGCTGAGAGTGATGGCTGTAAACCCGACTTTGAGCGCATCACTCAATCAGGTTAAAGTCGATTATCTGTATAAGCATGTTCAGGGGATGACCCACTGCTGCTCTTTGATCTGTTTCTGCTGCCTTTGCAGGAGCTTTGGAGGAAAGCAGTGGAGATAGAGTTTAATTCAAAAAGAGAGAGGGAGAAAGAGAGAGAGGTCTGTGTGTCGGGAGGGCTTTCGAGGGAGGATCTTTCAGGGTGCAGCGAGAGTGCTAAATGTGAGTGCAGAAGGAGGAGGGGGGAGGGTTTGGCAGGGTGGGAATTCACAACCTTGGGGTGCTTTAAAGATTATTCCTGCTTCTCTTTCATCCTGGCCACTGGGAGCATCCTCCTCTGATAAACCGCTCCATCATTTATTAAGCACATTAGAACAAAAGTGGAGAAGGAGGCAGAGGGGGAACAAAGAGGATGGGGAGGGAGGAAACGAGTAAAGAGAAGCTGTTGTTGGGTGTGGCTGTGATGAACACGGGGAGAGAGTGTAAAGAGTGCTAAAACATGTCAAAGAATACAATGTATTTAAAATCCACTTCAAAAGGCGAGAAGAGAAAACTTTTCTGAAATGTTTTTCTCTTGTTTTGGGGGGTTTTGTGAATATGTTTTAATGGAAGCTGTGAAACAGACTGAAGGAGATAAGAAAAAAAAAGAGGCTGAGAAACAGCCTGATGCAACAGCGAGCAGTGAGAGCAGCAATGCTGCAGGGTTCTGCATGACAAAACCCAGTTTATACAATGAGGTCACGCTCTGCACACCCGAAGCTGTTTATTTTAACAGTGATGACTTTTAAGTCATTCATCAGTACTCTTAAGTGCATTTAATGGTTCTACTATTATTTATTTTAAACTTGTAATATTTATCGTGATTTAAGACCGTTTCCTCTAACCAGAAGGGTGAGATTTGTTCCATTTATTTCATCCTGTAGAAAAGTCAGACACAGCATCTGCAATAAAGTCTATTCCAGTATATTTGCAGTTGAGAAGAAAATAAAAAAAGTGTCAGGGGTGGGAGGAAGACAAGATTAGATCCCGAGTTAGCACAGAAAGCAAACTGTGTCGTTCTCAGGCTGAGTGGCAGTGTGCTAAAAAAGACACCATTATGAGCATGAGACAAACAACTGCGTGGTAAAAATAAATACAGTCGGTTCTCTTGTCAGAGCAGAACTAAAACTTTGAGTTGACTTTGAATGAAACTCAGTACAACACCAGTGGACATGATCCTTATCGTATGACATCATTTGACATAAACTGTATGTCAGAGATGAAATAACTTTTTCACCTGATCTACTTTGTTTTAGAGTGAGATATAAAAAGGATCGTACAGATAAAGTGAGTCACCCTGCGACTGTTAAGGCACAAGGTCCTGAATCAGAATCATGACTTTAGTATCTATGTCACAGAATGTGGGTTACCTAGTTTTAAGGAGCGATGGCACAATATAGCAGCCTCGTCTCTGTCAGACTGCCCCAGGGCAGCTGTGGCTACAATCCAGTAGCTTGCCATCATCAGCGTGTGAATGTGTGTGTGAATGGAAATGACTGATTTCATGAGCGTCCTGAAAAGTTCCATAAGACTGACGATGTCATTTTATAAACAGAAAGCTTCATCTTTAACATATTCTTAGTTGGTAATTTGTAATGTAATAAATGTACTACTCAAAAGTATAACTTTGACAGACAATGTTGTGACTTGTTTTAGCCTTCTTGTTATCAGCTGAGAATCTCATTCTCTCAGTCTGAACAAACCATAGACATGTAATAGAAAATATATTTCAAAATACCTTCACATAATTTCTAACTCATCTGAATTTGCTGTAACATACACTAGTGGTATTGGAAATTATTCACTCAGTAGTAGGATCCACACTGAAGAGTAATGTCATCTGCAGCAAAATAAAGGCAACTTCTCTATGCATCTAATTCATATAAAAATTTTTAATGCTTTATCAATGAAAACAACACAGTGATGCATAGTCTACTCTGACTAAATAGGTAGAACCCAAGTCGCAATTCTAAGTAGTATGCTGATGAAGAAATTGACAATGTTCACACAACTTGTAAATGCAACCCAAATTAAAAAAATTTTTTTGCCCATGTCAAACTTTTTCACGGCAGTCTGGCCAAATTCCAATCTATTCATCCGGGGGGTGAAAAAATCATATCTGTGCCACTTTCATTTGTTGTACTAAATCTTATACAAATCTGAATGCAGTCGCATTTAACAATTTAACTATTAGTATGAATGATCGTGCAAAAAAACAAACAAAAATCTTAATTCAGCCTCAATTGTGTGAACTCTGTGAATGTAATCTATGTGATTTTTTAAAAACACCATGTAATGTTAACACAAACTAAACACAAACAAAAGTTACAATCACATATCAGGATGAGGTTGTGTTACATCTAAGGATCGTGACCCAGTTTCAGGGATGAAGAGAGTGCAGCCTCAAAGGACTTAGCTGCTGCTGACCTGCTTGAATAATTTATCTTAAGTGTGCTGACTGGACGCAGCCACCTGGAAGATTACACAAGAGGAAGGGGGTGGGCCACGGTGGGACTAAGAGAAGAAAAAGTGACAGCATGATCCTGAGCGATACAACATGAGATGGGGTTATGCAACTTGGGAACATAGAAGAAAAAGTGTGAGAGAGAAAAGTAAGATGGTCTAAATATTTCAAGGCGACGACAATGCAGTGTCATTTTGGCTTTCTAGGAAGTCAGGTGAATAATCGAGAGGAGGCGCTGTGCTTGAAGTTGAACAGGCAGCAGACAGGCCGGAGCTGCTAGGCTTCCTCGGAGCTAAGCAAAATGCCTACAAGCATAACTGAGTAGCTTTCATTAACGTTCAGCTCAGTACTCAAAACGTAATTTAATATTATTTTTGATGCTTTAGTTTATTCTGTTCTCCATTTGTAGAACCTCCAAATGCTGGTAACAAGATATAACCAATTATTTCAACAAAGTGTTGCTAAGGTAGAAAGTTTGTCTAATTTGATGCCTGAGAAAATGCCAGGGTGGCCCCTCCCACACTTGTTGCTGCAGTCTGTCTTTCAGCTTGACAAGCAAAGGCTGGTACATTTATCACTCAGTAACAAGGCAAATCGATCTGTTTGGAAATACTTACTGCCTGTGTTTCCATTGACCATAAAACTGCGTAAATTGGAATTACAAAAATAAATTTGCTCAATGGAAACATGCCAATTTCAAAAATCTCCTGTTTTTCCAATACATTTTTGTGCAAGCCTGAAGTGGTTAGTCAAGAATTACTAATTAACAAGCAAACATGAGTTTGTTATACTTGTTTTGTCTGTTATGAATGACAAAAAGGTATAATTTACTGACCTACAAGCATGTGAATACCTAAATCTTACAAATTTTCTCCACATGGGTTTTTCCAACATAAAACTTGGTCAGAATGTTGTGCTTCCACACAAATCAAAACCAAAGCCAAGCCACACCATAATGGTGTGAAATCCAAAAAATCCTGACTAGTTTTATAAGCGCTGACGTTTTTGTGTTTCAGTGAAACCAGGTCAGCTATCCAGTCACGGAAACATCCATCCTTCCCCCTCCCGTTCCTCCTCACTGAATCCAATAAAAACAAAGGCCCTTGAAAAAAATAAATCACTTTGCTGTCAAACCTCATTTGCAGGTGAACAATCCATTAACGTGCCAGTGGAAAAATCAATCACTTAATCGATAAAACCCTCAGCTTTAGCACCCAGCGATGACTGAAAGAGGAGCTTAACATTTTCTCCCTAACTATTCTGACTCCAAGTCTTCTCTCGACTTCTTCTTCTCTACTCTGCATTGATCTCAGTCCTCCTCCTTTTTCTCTTCCTGTAAATCACACAAAAATGAGACGAATCTGAAACTAAACTGAACTGCTTCCTGCTAATGATTAATGCCAGGTAGCAGGATTAGTGAGGTTTAAGTGAAACATTATCGGTTTGTATGGGAGGAAGAGGAGACAACGCAAAGAGGAAGAGATGCTATCAACCCAAACAACTCTTCCCTGACTCCTGGAACCCACAAGCAAGCTACACATCCCTCTCCTGGCTATTACACAATGTACATTGCATAATTCAAAGAATTTGCGACTGCGAGAAATTGACTTTTGAGGTGCCCGCCTTCACAAACACCCACACGGCTCTTTGCAAGCCCGGAGACCAGAGGGAAGAGGTACGCGCTCGAGCCGGCGCCCACCACCAGATCAATGCGTTCCAGCGTTCTGCCAGGGACAGGTTTGGAAAATAATAAAGCCACTAAAAAATGCTTTGCTCAGATGAATTCACGACACGCCGGTTATGCAACAAGCTGCTTCGAGCGGAACAATTCATCGTCGGAGGAACACGAAGAGCTGCAGATAACTGCGTTGATGTCCAAGGTTGTTTTAAGTGCTTCGTTTCAGCAGTTTGCATCAAAGCTGGAGTGAAGAGGCCATTTCACCGGGTTACATTTTTGGAAAGAAGAGAGGCAGAGACAGAGAGAGAGAGAAAGTTTCGGTAGAGCTGGTAATGTTGAAGAAGATCAAATGTAATTGCTTTGATCCCTGACTTGTCAGCACCAGGGGTGGATGTGGTGCAGCTGCATGACCTCACTGTTAACTTGAACAAGTTCAAAACATCCTCACTCCAAGTCTGAAGAGACTTGAGCAGCTCCCATTAACCTTTTCGTCATCACTGGGCCAAAAACTGAGCTCTCCCAACGTAAAGGTCACACAGAAAGAGTTCTAATAATATCTCTGGAAGTGTTTAGCAAAATGCCAAAGCAGCTTCAAAGGAGTGCCGCTCTAAAGCTCTGCTTAAGTATTTATTTCATCACCTCAACGTTTAATGTCTTGTAAGGACGTTTTATGATAAACCAGCACAAAATGGTATATAATTATAAAGTTGAAGGTAGAATGGAAAAAACCTGACCATTTGCAGACATTTTCATAGAGACTTTCTAAAATATTCCAAAGATTGGGAAGCTGAATTACCTACACATAATGATACTTGAAAGACTAGTGACTGGCTTTTCCAAATCAGCCAATCCTGGAGCATCTTTACTTTCCATGGTGCTGATTGGCTGTTCCCCAGAGACTATACACTGCAAAAACACAAAATCTTACCAAGTATTTTTGGTCTAATTTCTAGTGCACTTGAAGTAAAACTAGATCTAGATATAGGAGCTTGTTTTAAGTCAATAATTTCTTAATATTGATGAAATGATAACTAGCATATATTAAGAAGTTATTTACTTAAAATAAGCTCCAATATTTTGTTGAAAAGTTACTTATAAGCTAGTTTTGTCTTATTGCAACTATGTTAAACTATTCGCACTAGAAACCAGACCAAAAACACTTGGTAAGATTTTGTGTTTTTGCAGTGTAGCTGATAGTTTCCACTGTGTATTAATGCATTTTAAAGGTATATTTGGAGTTTGAGCTATAGGAAGCTACAAGAGTTGTTATACTGGATGTCAAGTATTTGCAGATTTCAGTTATTTGAGAGCAGCTGTGGTCCCTAACTTCACAAATAGGACTCCACTCTAAATAATTTTGACTGTGCTTTTCTAACACATGAATTGACTTTGATCTAAATAATTCCTGGGTAGAGCTGGCCGTAAATTGGTCTGTCACATAACATCACAACATATACTACAAGGAGTATGACTACATTTGATAGGCACCGAATATTGGCAATTCTCCATAGCACACTTGTTTCACATTCCTTAGTTAGAAATAGAACAGATAATTTTATGCAAGCTTTAGTGATTAGAAAACCAGTACCAGTTCTTAACGTCTGCACAGTTGGACAGGAAACAGGCCTTTTCCCTCCCTTGCCTTGGGACAGGAAGTAATAAATCAGGTTCAAACGGCTGGCACAGCTCACAGTTCTGCCATATGAACGGCATAATGTCAATTGGGATCGTACCCTCAGCAATAACTCTGAGGAACAACAATAACGTGAATTCTGAAATCTTAAATAATCCCTGGGACTGTAGAGTCTGTAAACAAAGTATTTTATTAGTCGTGCAATATACACTGGGTCTTCAAAATGTCAAATTAAAATAGCACAACTAAGCATAAACTTCTTCTCATACTAGGGTTAAATGTCAATGTTAGGTCAAGAGACTAAAAACAGTATTTTAGGGCTTTGGGGCTCCAATTAAAGAGCCTTAAAAGCCTGGGAAAGATTACTAATGAGCAGTCGGTTGCTCTGTCTGTACTTTGTTCTCTCTGTCCTGTGGAGTTATCATGAGCACATGCTTAAGGCTGGGAGCTTATGAACACTGGAGTTTTCCACAGAGTAACACAGAAATAAGCTTTGCAGTAACTGATTAAGAACCTCACTGTTTCATAGTCGTAAGGTGCAGAACAAAAAAGACGAGATCTAAGAAACTCACATTTCAAATAAACTGTCTTATTAGAGAATTAGACATACACGAATTCTTAATATATTGTACACCATCAGTTATATTGGTCCAGGCATCAAGAAACCTTAAAATGATACATCGCTATATTTTAACTAGGCCTATCTCAATTAGGATTCTGTATCTGAGATACCAATCAGAGTCATTAGTCTATTTATTCAAATCAGCAGGATGTAATATTTTACAGTACAGGAAAACAACAAGTATTACATCCTGATAATACGTAGCCTATATTGAAATACTTTTTGTTGAGTTCCACTTATCTCACCTTCCAATGATGTTCTGTATCTGTTCTGTATACCATGCTGTGGTATCTGTCATTTCTTGACAGATAATGTTTTCCAACAGGAGTTTCTGTAGACCCAATTTAGAGCTTTACTTTGTAGTATGACTTTTTATTTGCAGAAAATGACAAATCTGACAAATATACTGTGTTTTCAGATCTCAAATAATATAAAGGAAGAAAAAAACTGTATTAAGAGTAATTGGGAAAATGCTTGAAGAGGTATCTTAACGTTTTCCAGAAGTGCAACTAAGGCTTTTGGGGTCAACTTAGGTTCTCATAAACTTTTCCATTTTGGCATAATCTTTAATAAATAATGGCACAGTGAAAAGGGATGTGTGTGGTTTTGAAAACTTGAGGTGAGGTTTATTTTTGAACAGAGTCGTAAGTCAGATCATGCAGTTGTTGGAATCCTGGAGTTAATAGAAGGTGTACTTTCTTTTTACCATGAACATGGATAGTATTAGAATCTGCTATGGCGTTCAAGCTATTGCAACACTCTGTTGTAACATCTGAACTGCTGTAGATTTCATCAAGGCTGTAGGGGAATGTGGGATGTCGGTAATCCCACTGACACACTGCACTAAATTCTTAGTGAGGCTTCTGGGGAAACATTTAGCAAAACATTTTCCTCAGCTGTCAAGATGTAAGGAGTCATAAAATGTACCGTGATCACTCTGAAATGTTACGACTCAAGATACTTTACAAGTTTTATATGTCATGTTTTGTAGATGACTATGGTTTCCTAAAAATAAAGGTTATGTACTGCATATCACTGCTGAGGAAGACATGGAAGTTCATTTATCGAAGTAATTTTCTCTATAAAGGGATAATATGGCTACAATAAAACAGAATACAAGAAGTTTACAGTCTATTTTTCTTTTACATTCATGATGTAGACTGATACTTTGTGGTGTCCTTTCCATCACATCTCCAAAACAGATTTCAGAAAGGATCACCTTTCCAACACCATGATGTGTGGAACCACAAACAACTGAGCAGAGCATCAGAACAATGTGGTGACTGATTAAAAGCTTCACATCACATTCTGCAGGGTAGTGTGTGTGTGTGTGTGTGTGTGTGTGTGTGTGTGTGTGTGTGTGTGTGTGTGTGTGTGTGTGTGTGTGTGTGTGTGTGTGTGTGTGTGTGTGTGTGTGTGTGTATGTGTGTGTGTGTGTGTGTGTGGAGGGGTTCACAAAGAGTTGAAGAACAAATTTCAACTCCTCCAGGAATGGCTCTGATCTTCTGGCTTACCACTTTAAAAGATAGACCAGGCTCTCAGAGCATGGACACAGCACATCTCCAAGGCACACTTACTTTAAAACTGGCCAAAAACAACATGAGGAAGAGGAAGAAAGCATTCTGGTCCTGCTGGGGTTTAGAAAATTAAAAAAACCCAAAAAAACAATAAGTTGAAGCTGGTGGTGGAAACCAGAATCTGCAAGTAATGTGAAATCTGATTATGGAAAGAGAAGGCAGCGAGACACTCAGGGCTGTTTATGTAAATCTAGTCCTTACTGGAAACTTGCTTTTGTTTACCACAAAGATCCGTCCTTGAAATGAAAAAAAAAATCCTAATTACTACAGCTAGTGTAGAGCCCTCTTGCTTAATATATATTAGTCCACATATATATTATTGTTATATTTCCATCATGTAAACAGAGGCTGTGATCAGAATCTCTACAAGGAGACTGAAAATCTTTAGCTAGATTAGCCATTATTGGTGCCCATACGCAATTGCACATGCTTTATGTGGACAGTCTGGGTGAAAAACACCCCAGCCTTGTATTTTTTTAATGAGTATTAGGTTGTGTAAAATCAAAAGCAGCATACATAGGAAGATATTTAAAAAGATGTATTTTCAGTGTTCATGTCTACAAATCATGGAAGCTGTGAGAGAGGGAGAGAGAGCAAGACTTTGAGCAGATAACCGGAAGTCCAAAAAAAAGGAAAAAGCCTCTTTTGAACTTTTCAACTCTTACCGTTGAAGAAAATGCTGAACTTGGACATGTTGGCATCCTTCTGGAAATCTTTCAGTAAAGACAGGCATTTTATTCTCAGGGGAATACACAAGAAGACTGCCCTCCAGTAATGCTAGCAACATGGGTTGGCATTTATCGTATCGTTTATCACTAGGGCTGTAACGATTCCTCGAATGATTCGAGTACCTTAATTATTAAAATTCCTCGAGGAAAATTTATCTGCCTCTAAGCTTTGTTAAATTATGTTTTATTCAGCGCACCGTGACGCGCCGCAGTCATTATTTGTGGTGGGCAACATTGTCACTTCTGCCTATGAGTTGTTGCTACATGGTAGCAGGATGATGTTGAATTTTCCCGCATTTTACCAGGTTTTGGGGAAAAAATAAGCACTGTTAAATTGTGTGGTGCGATGCTGGGAGTATGAGAGCGAACGGTAGGAAGAGCGATGAAATAATTTATAGAGTACTCGATTACTAAAATATTCTTTTACAACAGTCCTATTTATCATCATAAATTTCTTGTCGTGACAGGAATTCTGACTTATTGTTGTCACAGTAAATTCCAATTAAATGATGTTTAAACACTCCCCCAAAACTGTGCTTATTGTTGGGATTATTTTTACTATTTCAAAAAATAAATAAATTAAAAATCTTTATCCAATCAATGTTGATTTTATGCATTGATCCAACATCAACTCTAACTGTAATTATTAACCCCAGGTAGAAGTGGTAATAGATCAAAGGTCCGGTCCCAAAGCAGAAGTGGGTGTTGACCAAAGAGGGATTTAACAGAACCAGAGCTCTGGAGAATCTTCGATAATCCTTGGGACAGAGCTTCACAGTGACCTGGCAGACAGTTCGCAGCATGAAATGAGCTTTGTCCCTCTGAGAGTCAAACTGGGACTGCGATGAGAAAAGACGAGGTGATTCTTTTGTCATCTGTTGTCAATAACTGTACAGCTTGAGGACAGCTGAGGAATGAGGTTTGTGTGAGGAATAACAAGAGGAGAAGAAGATCTTGAACTGGAGTGTTTTTTCCCCCTCAAAGTTGCAGGTTACAAAGCAAGAAAAGCTGTCGCAGAGGACATGGTCAAATGGAACAAATTATTCTTAGACTGACATGCATTGTCTGCTATTCCTTTCTTTATTTGCAGAGTTTGTTTGGGAAATCTGGGTAAGAAAGTTAAAGATGACAAAGTGAGTCAATAAGAAAAGCCCTTCAGAAACAGCTAGCAGATCCTGATGGGCATCAACACAAAAAAACTGAATCTCTTTTAGTCATACTGAGAGCCTCCCTCATGCACCTATCAATTATATCTGGATGCAGTTCACTGTTCAAGCATCTGCAAACCCCTCTTTCAGGCAATTATTTCTGAACTCTGACTCTTCCATCTGACAAACGGGTGGTGGTAAGTGCACACCCAGATTCATGGTGTCCCTCTCTGGAGAGCATTTCATTTCTCAGGCTGTGATGAGCTCCTTTGTTCTCACTTTAACTCCCAGCATCCCATAATTGGCCACCATCTGGGGCTTTCATTCCTATTCTCTTCCCCCTGATCCGACTTCTTTGTTTCCCTCCCACCGCCTGCTCCACATGTGCCACATGTGCATGTTTCTGGTAGGAAATCATACATCTGTTGCATATCCATTAGACTTTCCTGAAAGATTATGTAATCTTATAATGAGGACTGATTATCAAGACGGACGTCCTTAGACTTCATAGTTATTTTCTGTAGTAGAGTTTTTATGAAGAAAGAGAGAGAGACATGTGGGATAAGGGACAGATGGCATTATGAAGGACGTCCCGTTGAGGTCCTTCGGCCTTTAAGTGACCTTTTAACATCGTGCTTTTGTTCTGTCACTTGGGTACACTCATCAAAAAGATTCTCAGCTTAACTCTTCCTACACATGTCACAGTGCACTGTTCATCTCTGCTGAAGCAGCAGCATGTCTAACGCCTCCGACTTCTAGAGGCCAGCAGCAGTTTGGGAATTTGTGAACTTGTTACCGGCTGGATTCTGGATTTAGTTAGACGTTTTCTTATCATTGGCAGTATAGCAGTCACCACTAAGAATGTATTCTGTGGCCGATCTCTGGTAATGTAAAGCTGCGACTTGCCAAGACTGATATGAACATATTCAGATTTTTATTTATGGATTGCAATATAGGTACAGCCTTTGGTTTTCTAGCCCTTTGTGTCAAACCAGCCATATTAAATCAAAACCATTAGTGTATTTTAATTAAATGCAATGCTTCCTCAGTAGTTTGGGTGAATTAGCCTACAAGCAAGTTCCCCAACTCTGCCTCTGATTCCATATTGTGGAACATGTTGGGGTTCCACAAGGTTCAGTACCGGGCCTATTAAATTATCCAGTTCCTGATGGTCGACGTTAATTTTTAACCAAACCCAGTGCTGTTCCAAGCTTTTCTATGTAAAAAGTTAATAACTAACTGCTGCTCCAAAGCTGTGAGACTCTTTAGACTTTGTTTTGCTGACTGCAGACACCCATAAAACCCAGTTGAAAACCTTTTTCCTGTGAGGCTTTTATGTCACCATATTACTGAGAATGTTTTCATTTAGCTTGTACTGCTTGCAGCTTAATTTCACTTGTCTTCTGCAGCTCTTTGATGTGCTTTATGAATATAGTTTGCTGATAAAAGACTCAATTAAAGTTTTTTTTTAGATAGCACACATATAATAATGACTTAAAGATGAGCAAAAGATTTCCAGAATTGTTTCACTTAAAATTGTTTACATTTTGCAGCATCAGAACATCAGATCAAAACTATCCAAACAAAATAAAAATGATGAAACCATGTGTGCTTTGTCTTCGTATAATATAGCAGCTAGCTTAGGCAGGTCAGCAGCCGAAGCTCATCTGTTGACATGAAAAAACAAGTTTATCTGATGTTTGGCACGAACTGTTTGAATATAGTTCGTTAGAGTGAGCGTATTCCCGAGGCGGAGGTGGGGAGGCGTTGTTAGGTTTTTAACGGGGACAAAAAGGCTACAGACGTGAGAGTTGTGATGGATGAACCCCTCTGTTGGATTATGACAAGGAAATCATCGAGATCCATCAAAACACTGCTATCAGCTTCACTGATCAAGGATCCACTGATGACGAAGTTGGCTTAATTGGGACTCCTCATCAATAAAGAAAAAATGCCATATGCTGTAACAGGAGGAGTGTGAAAGATGAGACTAATTAAAAAACATAGTTGCTGAGGAAAATGGCACATTGCAGGAAAATGGTTAAAGAAATAAAGCTTCAATACGAAGAAATAATGCTTTTGTTTGTCTTATTATTGGCTATTTCAAATGAATGTCCACAACCCTGGTAGCTAAAGCTCCAACACACACATCTCGCCAAACAAGAGGCCTGAGCTAATAAACACAGAGTATTACTGCTGGTAATTCATATCATTTATAATGGATTACCCCATCACCCAGTTGTGTGTGCATGCGAGCCTGTGGTTTGTCCCCCGAGCAGTAGAGCACGAGAGCAGAGCCCCATCTGTTAGTGTTGTTGACAGCTGCGTGTAAGATTGCGTGTGTATGACCGCAGGGGGCGTGTAGGGTGGGAACATGACGGATCGCAGCGTCGAATGACGGGGGGTGAGAGGGGAGCGGATACAAAATAAATGACTCCATGTATTAGTTGCTAATTTATATCAATACTTACACACTGAAGCATGACACAAACACACACACTCATTAAAATCACCCCAATTCTGTGCTCAAAACAAACACAGCGTAAAATACCACAACTCTGTTAGTCCCAAGGGGAAGACATTTTTAACAAAAGTGACATATATTAAAAACAGAAATGAAAAAAAAAAGGTTGAGAGTTTTCGGCATAAATTCCATAAAAACAGCGTTTTCTAAATTTCACTGCCCTGCCTACCTAATGTTAGCGCAGTGACTAGAGACTAGACCAGAGGTAAAGATGCATAAATCAGCCGGTGATCGTCTGACTGATGACTGGTCAGTAGGAAGCTCAAACGTTTGGAGAAAGTAAGACTAGTTGTATTTTTTGTTTCAGTGAGGTGTTAAAATGAAGACAGAAAAAGCACAAAGATGTAAAGGAGCTATTGGCTACATTCACACAGCACGGAAATGCGACCCAAATTAGCCTTTTTTGCCCGTATGCAAACAATATGTGCCTATTTTTACTGCACTCTGAATGGCCCATCTATTCACACCCCCAAAAATGCCGCATTTTATTCGACTTTTATGTCATTGGCGTGAAACATGCGTTATAATTCTGCACCATAAAAAAGCAGATGTGATAAACCAGGACGTAAACAATGACAGAAAATTATAATTATGAACTTATGGAAGAAGTCTGCGTCAGTGAATCGCACCGCATCACAATCTGCCCACTCTTGGTTCTGACTACACATCCAAATTGCAGTCAATGATCCACGAAGCGCCGTTGCTCTTAGATGTGTTTTCTTTTTTATTAGCTTCCTTCATATTATGATCTTGTGACCACAGTCTTTCATCAGTGTATAAACTTTAAAATCGATCCATAATCAACTCCATCCATTATTACTTCTGTGAACAACGTGCTGCTGTGTGACGTCTACGTACTTTGTCAATAAACATGAAAGACTTTGCAAATTTTGACAGCCCTTCTGTAAATCTACTTTCTTTGTAATGTGCACATTGATGCTGCTGTTTAGTAACACTAATTGTGCTAATCGCTAATGCAAGATGCTAATATCAGTTTCAAATGCCATCTCAGTATTAATCTACTCCCTGTATGAATGATTAGAGACCCCTCGCAGCAGGATGTTAGAATAATCTTCTAAATGAATGCGGTCCTTGTATTTTCCTACTTTGCAGATAAACCAGAGACCAGAACTCCGCCACAAATTTCTAATGAGTGCAATCAGATCGTAATTAGACGTCCTGGCTTGTACGTTTAGTTTGAAAGTGAATTCTCCAGATGATCGCCCCTGCTCCCTTTCCCAGCAGCTGCATTTCCCCCCAATAAAACCCCTCCGTACAGCAAGCCAAACTTTGCATTTAATGCCCCCATGTAGAATTATAGGAGCCCTCCTCTCTAAAGTGGAAATGAAAGTGCTCGCCTCAAACTTTACAACCCCTCAGCACCCACAGCTTCACATTACTGCAACGTCGAGCTAATGCATGTAGCCCTGTCCACCACTGCAAGTTTCAGGGAGAGAGAGAGAAAAGTTAAAGCTCTCAAAGACAAACAACTTTATCGCCCTTTTGTCCGTTTGTAAACGTAATCCAACTTTTCTGGCTCTCGTTATTTCTGGGAAGCTGCTCAGGACTATCAGGTTACACCTCGCCGAGGCCCCCAGGGCACGCTGGGTGAGGTGGTGTCCCTCTGCAACTCCACAGGAGATCCCACATAATGAAATATAAGCTGCAGCAATGCGCGACGAACAAAAGCGGGGATACTGAAGATAGCACAGATGTTTTCTACAAACAACGCGGAGGACAGAACATTCAGTAACGGCACAATGTGGCGTCTGTTGGGGTCATAAGGGATTTATTTATCTCAAGGATTTCTCTGGCGAAGCCATTGACTTGTCTTAGAAGAAGACTCCCTAATAAAATTAGAATGATTTTGGTCATAAAACTCCTGAGCCACAAGAACTGAAATGCCGATTTGGAGACAAGGGGAGGTTGGGTTTACCAGGTCAAAGAGTTGCTGAAGCTGCGCGATATGATGCATTTCTACTGGGCAAAGCACCATGTTTGTTCAGCTAAACAGTAATATAACCAGCCCTCTGAAGACAAGAGTTTTTGCTTTTTAGTAAAACAAATTCAAAGCTCGATTAAGATCCCACCATCTATTTAAGCCAACAAATAGACAAGCAGCAAAAATATTTGAGATGTTATAAAAACAAAATGTGCTAAATAACAATATATTCAATTATGAGATATTAGATCATCAGATCTAATATCTTCTATCTGTTCCTTTTTAAACAAATTATGTAAAAATATTTTTTTTCCTTCTGTTTTGACTGTCACTTGCTTGAAAAAAATTAATACATTTATTGTGATGAATTTCTTATAAGAATTCTGATTTATTAATTGATAAGTTCCAATTAATGATGTTTAAGTCCATATTGCCCACACTAGTCATATGAAGATTTTGGAGGCAAAGCTTTTCCAACCTCCTATTGAGAATCCATTTTATTGAAAGACCAGAGGAGTGTAAGCCTGACTCTGTTGCCATGTGACTAAGAATTAGCAACATGACCTTAAAGGTCAGAGGTTATCTGGTTTGGTTTGAGGCTGTCAGACAGCTTCATGGTGAGAAATAAATGCTGGAATTCCTCATGTGGTTAAGCATCTTCATAAAGCACACACAGGTGCACTAGTGTTTAATCTTTAAGGATTTCTCTTCTCCCACAAATGTGATTGGATGAACTCACAAGTGGAAATCATGGAAAATATACCACGTCCTAAAGCAGGAAGCGGACTACAGCCAACGGCGTAAATCCCATCTCATTATTGGGGGGGAGAACCTATAAACAGGAACATTTTTTAAGACCTATTTTTAATTTTTTGGGGGGTGTCAGCAAAGTTACAGTGAAATGTAATGTTAAATGTGATTTTAAAAGTTTTTAAACCACATTCAAGCTGCAGGACCAAAAATGGCTAGTAATGCACATCAAATGTGTTTTTCTCAGTAAGCAAACTATTGAGAAATAAAACAAAAATTCAATTGTTGCTTAAATATGAGTTTTGTTCAGTCTGACTGATCTAATCTCTGCAACACCTTTACAAACATGTAAGGTTCTAAATGAAAAAAGCTTTAATGAGTAACTGCTCCTAATAAAATTCCTCATGAACATTGATTTATTGAAATGGCTGAGAACCAGCAGGTAGATAGAAATGAATATCTGGGGGGAATTCTAACTTAAACGTAACATTTAAAGCACCAGGGTGTTTATATAGAAAAAAATATTCAGATTTTATTTTGTGGTTTTAAAGGCTCTACATTGAAGACAGTGAGAAACAAAGGCAGCTTTGTTTTTCTATCTGTTCTCGGCTCCCACACACAGAGCTGCCTGCCACTCCTCAGCCTCTCCCTCCCGTTTCAAACTCTTTTAATTAACTAAAAGTTAAAGAGTTAAATATGAATGAGATGTTTGCTACTTTTAACAAAAAAAGCTTAAGTCTATGATAGCAGTGTTGCAGTTATGCTAATGACGCAGCTTATCAAGATTCAGCCAAAGTAAGAAAATAACGAACTGCAGTCTGATCTTTATTGTTAATGTGTTTCTTCTTATTGAGCAGTGAATGTAAATAAAACGTGTTACATGTCTTTAATTTTAAGTATTTACTTACTGGAGGGTTTTATGTTTGTGATACAGAGACATAACTAACAGCTAGCTCCTAGCTGTTGCTCCGCCTCCAAGTTGGACTGAACCATTGTTCTAACAATGGTAGGGGGGGTGACTAAAAATTAATTCATATTTTTTTCTGAGATAAATGGCAGCTGAAAATGTTGCAACTTTGTTCCCCAATCAAACCGAGTCTATCAAAACTATCAGGTGTGTAAATATCCTTTGCCTCAGTCTGAAGTCTCTGAGAAGCTAAACCCAAAAAGAGAGCTAAAGAAAAAGCATATCCATCAGCATGATGCTGCCACCACCATGCGTTCACTGAAGGAACAGACTTTAAAGAAAAGAAAAGAGAAGAAACAAAAAGAAAGACAGTTACAAATGCAAACTGTCACAACTAGAACAAACGATCTAAGGCCGTGACTAAAGCATCCTCTGATGACATAAATGCACAACTTTCTCAACAGTGGTTACAAAAAAAAGAGAGAGGAAAACTCACAGACCACTATGCCCATTTACGGTCAGCCAGTGTTCTGCTGTGTGTTAAATAAATCAGATGGTCTCTGGAGAGGAAAACAAAACACTGAAGGCTCCTTCCAAACTCTGTTTCATCAACAAAGCAACAAGCTCAGGTCCTGGTGTGAGTCTCTTTAGGGAAGGAATCTACACTTCACATGCCTTCCTTTGCAAGGTATGATGAACCCTTTCTATGTCTGTAGCTTGTGTTAACACTGGCTGGATCAAAGAAGCAAAGCAGGTTATGGATTTTATTTTGAAATAAAAGAACATCTTCAATCAAGCTCATGGCAACATCCACACACAAAGTCGCTGCAGTGCAGAGGATCATTCCCGGGCAATCAGACGCTGTGATATACTATTCTATCCCCCTGAGAGCTTCACAAAGTACATGCCATTCTCCGATCGCCTTCAACAACACAGAGCCAGCGAACATGTGGCCGGGTTATTTTTATGTTTTCTTGGCTGGTGTTGGCTGGAAGCGGAAATTCCCAGCAACAGCAGCAGCATTTGGCTCGCAGATTGGTAGTCATTTCATTAAGGGTGTCAGATACAGTGCAGCTATAAATCAAAGATGAAATCTTCTAACATGACTCATTTGAAGGTGGGATTGTTGCATTTTTGACAGTCACAAAGTCGGCCTTCTATCACCTGAAGAACATTTCCAGGATTAAAGGACTAATGTCTCAGCCAGATCTAGAGAAACTCATCCATGCGTTCATCTTCAGTCGTATTGATTATTGCAACAGTGTCTTCACAAGTCTGTCCAACAAATCAATCAAACAGCTGCAGCTGATCCAGAATGCTGCTGCTCGGGTTCTCACTAAAACCAGGAAGATAGAGCACACAACACCAGTTTTAAAGACCCTACACTGGCTCCCTGTAGCTCAAAGAATAGACTTTAAAATACTGTTGTTAGTTTACAAATCACTGAACGGCTCAGCACCACAATACATTAAAGATCTGCTATTATTGTATCAACCTTCCAGACCTCTCAGGTCTTCCGGTTCTGGTCTGCTCTGCATCCCCAGAACCAGAACCAAACGAGGAGAAGCAGCTTTCAGCATCTATGCACCACAAATTTGGAACAAACTTCCAGAAAACTGTAAAACAGATGAAACACTGACTTCCTTTAAATCTCAACTGAAAACCCACCTGTTTAGGATTGTATTTGAAATGTAATCAATTACAAATTTATTGATGTAACTTGACTTAATGATTGATTCTATGTTGCATTGTGATTCTGTGTTTGTAATGATGTAAAGCACTTTGAAATGTCTTGCTGCTGAAATGTGCTATAAAAATAAAATTTGATTGATTGATTGATTGAACCAAGAAAAGGGAATTTAGTTTTTCAGTAGCAGTCTATATATTTGAAGTGTCTCATACTCTGGGTGTAAAAATAGTTCTATCCTTTGAACCTTTTCCACGTTTGAGCACTTTAACGTTTATGTACCATATTCAGATTTCACACAACAGCTTAAGACAAAGCCACACACAATTGTAAAGTGAAAGGTTTATAAAATTCTTGAAAAAAAAGGTGTGGCGTTTATTATTCACCCCTATTTACACTGTTTCAGAGGGACAAGAAAAAAGTTGGTGACAGAAACAACTATTAATAGTGATTAATCGAATACTGGAAAAATCAGCAATTAATTTAGTAATCGATTAATTGTTAACTGGAGTAGGCAGACTCAAAAAAGGCAATTTGCTGAAAGCTGCACCAAAAAATATATACATACATGAACTTTTCACATGTTAATTTTAATTTTTTATATGTGGATGATTCCTTTGCTACAAATGAACAAGTGCACATATGCACATATGAAATGTTTATTTTCTTATTTTAAAAAGGAATTAAATTATTAGTTTATTTGCATTTTTCATACATTTCTAATATTGCACAAAAAAGGCTTGGTGGTTATATAAATCTGCAGAATGTGCCTTTTTTTAAAAATCAAATTAATCATCAGAATGATTGATTACTAAAATAATTGTTAGTTGCTGCCCTAACAGAAACACGTAAAAGTTCTTGAATATACATAATGAACAGTGTACAATTGGATATGCTGTGTGGAATGACAGATAAATTGCCAAAGCAAGTGATGGAATATTAAAGCTTTTAATCAATTTAAATTGCAATTGAGTCGATATTGTGCACTTTAAATGGTGAAACATGGTGGTGGTAGCTTTATGCTATGGAAATGCTTTTCTTCAGCAGTCAGATAAAAGCTGCTAAAAGCTAAATACAGGGCAATCCTGGAAGAAAAACTTTAACTTTAAATTTTAAGGCAGCAGAACACTTGCTGCAGTTTAGATGTATAGATCCTTATGTAGAAACTAATCCCGGTTAGGTAAAGCATTCACTTACTTTGGGCTAAACTGCTAGACTGAAGCGAGCTGAGTGGATGCAAAGACGGAGAAAAAAAAACACAGCCAGATCTGAGTGGATCATGAAGGATGCATGGTTGGTGCTGCGCTTCTGTCACTCCATTTGTTTTTCAGAGGGAATCAAAGGCAAAACTCAAGGACATAAATCTTCAAACTGAAAGGGGAAGGCATGGAAAGCTGTAGTAACAAATAAGGAATGTGAACAATAACATGCGGGTTCAACATTTTCCATCCAAAGTCGTTTTTTGTTTAAAAAAAAAAAAGATTTATAGCAGGAGATTTAGGTTTGCGGAGAAACAACAAAGCACAAGATATTTTGGAGAAGTTTCGTGTTTGCCCCACTTTCTTTGATATCTGAGGTGTGACACTTGTAAGGAAAACCTTGTCACGGATTCTACTTTTACCTGTTGACTCCGCACGCCATAAACAAATCCCCTCCAAAGGGCTTAAAAGCGACAAATACGTCCTTTGAAATGTGAAGAGCACAAGAGGGAGGGTTATAAATAAGCAGCCACACGCTCACTTCTGTGCAAGTTTGGAGGAAGAACAGGGACATCGCTGAAAGATGGGAGCGTTTCCATCCGTCAGAGGCCTCATGCTGAGAGCTACTACTGACTGAATTGTGGCAGAACTAACTGTAAAAGTTGTGCTGGATTGCAGAAAAGTTACAGAAGGAGCCAAGCTTTATTTGATTTCCCGGGACTTCAAGGAAAAATGGAAGCACGACATCTCGGCGGACCATCAACTCAACATTTATACAAAGCAGAAAATGAAACCACCCATTCCACTTTAAAATGGAACTTAAAGAGATTCCTCCCAACAAAACAGTGGAAACCCCCGTTACAATTTACTCCCAGACTGTTAATCCAACCACTTTCATAACAAACCGCCACTACAGAACCACTTTACTGCACAGAAAGGCTAGACGACTCATTAAAGTGACTCACACGGAGAGAAAATGGGAACAAACGTGACATATTTTTGTTCGGCGGCAGACCTCACCTGGACCTGCCCTTTGCCCATGATCTTGTCCACAATCTCGTTGTCGTCCTTGTTGAGCATGCTTTTGTCGAAACACTTCTCGTAGCACAGGATCCGCAGGTACTGGGAGCCCTCCAGCTCGATCTCAAACTCCTGGAAAACGACGCAGGTGGAGAGAGGGAGATTTAAAACGGCTGATTGGACAGGAAGCGAGGCGCGGCGACTTGTCAGGTGGCGACTGACTTCGTTCCACTGAGGCTCTGCAGTATCTCTGAAGACCCGGGTCTTGGCCTTGCTCACAAAGTAACCGAATGAGTCCACTTCCAGGGTGCAGTATAAATCTATCAGAGAACAGAGAGAGAGAGAGTCAAGGTTCATCAGATAAACATACAATCTGAGTGCTTCATGCTTTGCTACTTGATTTAAAGTCAAGCTGCGACGGGTCTCTCATGTCTAAATCTTCCAAACGTTTTAAAGTCAGATTTAAAGTACAAACACTAAAGTTCATAACAAGTTTCTGACAAATATTTTCACAGTGATCAGACTTTAAATATGGAAGCTGCAACAACAGAGACAGAAAGGAAGGAGCAGAAAGAGGGAAGAATCAGTGAAAGTATGAATCTGGATGGATGGATGGATGGATGGATGGATACACAGATGAATGGATAGATGGATAAACAAACAGATGGATAGATGGAAAAATGCTTGAATAGATAGACAGATGATGGATGGATGGATGGATGGATGGATGGATGGATGGATGGATGGATGGATGGATGGATGGCAGGCAGGCAGGCAGAGGTTGAAATGGAGAAGACCTAAAAAGGATTTCCTTGCGTTCATGTTGACATTTTATTCTGTTTTCTTGGCTCATCTCTTGTGTCTGTGCCGACCGTCGGCCTCAGCTGCTCTCCTCCACTCCACAACCTCATTCCTCTCTCCACCGGGACCAGCCCACCCTGACCCCCTTCACGAACCAATCAAGTCATTAAACGGGTTTCTGTTAACGCTGCCCCTGCAGATCGAGCTGCCGGCTGCCTGTGATGGGTCTCCGGATCGTCCTGCAGAGTGGACCTCGTCCCCTGGGGTCGCCTCCACCAGACAGCATGACGGATGGCCGTGTGCTTTGACCTCTCACAGGGACGCTCACAATGATAGGTGTGGGGGAATGTGAGTGAATCTCACCTTCGCATATTTACTCAAAGACTAAGAACATTGTATTGAAAGTACAAGAAAAGTGCGATCCACACCTTGACTGCATTCAGATAACTATCAGAGGAACACGGAGTCTTATTCCATCTGGTTTGACTCCATCTTTGTTTATTTTCTCAACATCCTGAAAGGTTCGGGCATAATTCGTCCCAGTGAGGAAGAGATTAGTGCCAGTGCTATGAGGGAAGTTCAGCGGAGGGGAATTCAGCTGGACCATGTGGGAAATGAAGCAATTACTGTACACTTCCCCTACATAATGTAGCTGCTTAGACAGCTGCATATGTCTTGATATTTAATATCAAAATGTTTATTTTAACTCTAAGAAAAGGATAAAAGAAGAAGAACATGATTCCTTTTTTGAAGTTTCTTAAAAATATATATATATATACTATATTTAAAAGTGTATTGAATCAATACTTGGCAGAAGCACCAATTTTGGGGTAAGATTCGAACATTCAGAGACACGTTCAAGTCATGCACATTTTAGTCAGCTCTGGACTTTTACTAGGCCACTCTAACATGAAGCTGATTTGATCCAACTCGTAAGAGTCCAGCTGTAGATGCACCGTATGCCACCCCAGATCCAGGTCACTGACATTTTCTAACAGGTTTTCTTAACCAGCTTCCATGTTGCTGCTAAAGAGAAGCATTGCCCACAACAGGGTTGATGCACATGCACACCATATTTCTCAGGTTTTTATTGCCAAAACAAAAAATCAAAACAGCAAGAATGTGTTTCATTTTACACAAATATTTACTCCTTTGTGTTGGCCAGTCACATAAAATACCAAAAACTTTGGAGTTTGTGGTGAGGTTCAAGAGATTTGAATGCTTGTGGAAGTCGCTATGGCAACTGTCAACGTTGATAACGCCATCGTATCCATGAATTGCTGATAGTCACAGCTGACAGAAACTCACGGCTGAAAAGACTATTCCTATGAATCGTGATGAATTGATTATTGAAATAATCGTTAATTAATTTAGTAGTCAATTAGTCATTAATGGGAGTATTTAGACTAAGCCAAAACTGTGCAAAAATTCAGATATTTTGCATTTTATATTCCGTAAATCTGTCTTAGCTAAAACTCCTCACGTGGCATAATTTTAGCTTCACCCGGTAAAAATGTACTAAAGTAATGCTGTCATTGCATCTGGTGCAATAAAATGCATGTTTTTTTTATTTGAAGAAATGAACTAAATTGTTTATTTCCGTCTTTTAATGTATTTCTACTATTGTATAAGAAATGCTTACATGGTTAAATGAAAAATCTGTAGAATGTGGCCATTTTTAATTGCTTAATCGTTAGAATAATCGATTACTAACATAATTATTAGTTGCAGCCTTACTCTCTGAAAGTTGACTTCCTTTCTCTATCAAAAAAATTTATGAACCCCGACCCAAAAACTCAAACGAGGCCATAGGAAGCATATTTAGAGGGGCTTTTTTTTTCTTTTGCTTCTCTGCACTGTATCCAGGGGGGCAGAAGTCCATGAGTTTTTATTTTCCTGGCAAGTCACCACCAGGCTTGTCCGTTGGGAAAGAGGAGTGGGGGAATAAATTGGTCAGGATTGGGTCTCGACCTCTAAATATCGGGTAATGGATCCCATCCTTTTTCATCTTAATTAGCTAAAGAGCACAGTCATAGTGCATGTGTGTGTGCGTGTGTGTGTGTGCGTACGCTCACACAGGAGGCTAACCTGCGCTTGAGGCGATGCTGAATGTTGGGTCAAACTGCGGGTCCACAGAGTTTAGAGGCAAGTGCTAATCAGTTAGTCTAATCAGCGCTCTGCAGCCACCAGCATGGTGGGTTCTAGGTTTTGCTTCAAGGCTTCAGGACAAAATATTTGTTTTACAGGAACAAATCAAATGAGCAAAGAACAGGAGCTGTTTTTATTCAATCTAGAGAGGAAAAATTAATAAAAGCTGGGAAATGGGAAAACAAGGAGCGAACGTTGAATTGGACAGAAAGTTGGTAGTGCTGAAACAATACAGCTACCTATCCTTCCATTGTCTTAGAGCAGATATTCTGTTCGGATGATTTCGGGGATGTCTGCGCACATTTCTTATCGTTTGGCCTACATGTTCTTATCTGGATCTGTTCACACTGTTCCAACACATCTCAGGCTGCAGAGTGCTGCTGTCACTTTGACAAACGGAAATAAAAACTCAGAATAAAGTAGCGTGATCCGTTTTCACCTTTTATTGTTGTTGGTGTATTAGGTTAGACCTCCTTTTTAACAAGCAGTTTTTGTGACACGCTCAACTCCCAGTTTCTGCTGCTGTGACCCAGTTAGACTAAGTTTTGCCCTGGGCTGAATTTAAAGCCACTTTCCTGTTGAGCAGAGATTGTTTTGACACAAATAACAGACCCCAATAACGTCCTCTGGTCCATACTGATTAGTTTTAAGTCTAGAACGGAAGGAAAAGCACGACGCAGCCTTAAAAATTGATAATTTGTGTCACATTTACATTTTGAGAGAACTAATTACACAGCTGTGGTTCTAAAACAAGCAGCTTTAAGTCAGGTATCATCCTACCTTACACAGCTTAGCAGTGATGCATTCTGAGCAGAATTGTACTTATTAAGTCATGGATTATTTAACATGGAACTTTTCTTCAGCTTAATCAGAAAAAAGTACCACTTGTTTTAATAATAGGCACAGAGCTTCAGAGAGAAAAACTCGTGTTCTAACATTAGCAATGAACCCTTCAGATGAAGAGGAAAAATCTCCTGTTATGTTTCATCCAAGTCTGAAAGGCTAATTCAAGGTTTAAAATGGGCTGAAAACAACAATTCCTGGTCGTCTCCTCCAGCAGAGCGAAGCAGCGCTGCAGTTACTACAAAATACAGCTGCATTAACGCTGACGAGGACCAGAAAGGAAGCTCACATCACTACAACTTTAATGTCTCTGCAATGGTGCTACACAGATTTTATAAGCTGTATATTGTAAGAAAAAAATTATAATCCCAATAGAAGTGGACATAAAAAAATTTCCAGATGTGAATTTTAACACATTTTACTGAAACAAAACAGTTTTTTGGGTCAATATGTGGTTTTCTCTTAGCAACAGAACAATCTTCAGAGGGTTCAGCCATGAGCGGCGTCCCTTTGGCCTTTACTTATGTCAAGGAACTGCAGTTTGCCTTTTAGTAGGGTAGATGGCGCTGTAGATAAAATCTGGCTGTGTTCAACTGTGGGCAGCAGAAGAAAAGACTTTGGAATAAATACACTCCTAATGCAACCCAGCTATGAAGTTTAACCTTGCAAGTAATTTTTTTTTGCTGTGTTACAAGCCGATCAAATATTTACTAAATATTCCCTCCATGTTTCTATTCAACTGTTCTAATAAGTTTATATCTCAGGTTAGTTGGTGTTCCTCATTATAAATATGACACGATTTCATTTCCTTAGTTCTCCATTATATTTACATTTTTGTTTCAGTTGTGAAATGACTTCATTTAGTCCAGAATTTTCTGGTAAGATTATTTGCTGTTACATTTAACTGTGCGATTAAATGGAGTCATTTATAATGCAGAAGATGAGGAAGGGCCATCAGAGTGACCTCCAACACCGACGCACGATCTACTCCTCACCGTCACCATGGCTGCCATTCCCCACCCTGAATCTGCATGCTTCACTAGATGCTGCCCACAAATTGTATCAGAGAACCCACCCCACCACCCCAACATCTCCTCACACACACACACACACGCACGCACACACACACACACACACACACACACACACACACACACACACACACACACACACACACACACACACACACACACACACACACACACACACACACATCTACTCATTTCAAACCCGTCAGCTCACTCCGCTCCATCGAGGATCAAACAGTCTTTCAGAGCAGAGAGAGAAAGCTTTCCAATCCATTAACCAGGACATTCTAGTGGACTAGCTTTCCTATACAGACGCAGGGCTGTCATGGTAACTGGAAAAAATAATACATAATAAAGAAAAAGAAAAGTCATATCTCTCCCTCTCTGCCTCAGCCCTCTGATATTTGATCTAGTATTTGTTCAACAAAGGTAGCAAAGTGTGGTGAAGCAGGAGCTGTCCACCGCTGACATGTCTGAAACGGTCTCGGTGGTTTCAAGCCCAACACCACTCTCTGCCAACAACGAACCAAGAGTTACAAAGAATGCACAAAAGAAACTGTTGTTTAAAGTGGGCAATCTCAGAGCAAGTGAACAAAGCGTTTCAGCATGTTTGGCTGCAGTTCTGCATCGAAAGCGAGCGTGGCTGATTTTTATTCCATTGTATGTGCCTTAAGTGCTTTCTGAGTCAGTTGAAATAGTGCAGGTTGTCAGAGACGTGGGCAGGCTGCAGTGACTGACTGGGCATTAATGTTTCTGGTGATCACATATAGGTACAGTGGATTCCTGCAGGTTTTAGATATAAGACACAAAAAGCATGAATTTTAGCTGACAACTCACTGGCCGACTCCTGGAATCCCGTGGCAGAGCGGACGATCACATGCAGGAAGCCGTACAGGCCGGGGGTCTCCTCATCTGGAAAACAAGCCAACAGAGCTGTTATTGAAACATACCGTATCAGGTGAAGTTAGAAATAGTATCGTTCCTCACCTAAAAGTTAGAAAAAGAGTTTCTTTTACGTAAAATGTAGATTAATTTATGCAATTTCACCCCTGGTGAAGATGCATAAAGACCTTCAGCTCATCACCATAAGCTTAACTTAGGGCTGGACAGTAAATCAATAACAATATATATTGCAATGGACACATGATCAATATCAATAGATAATACTATATCAGATATTTAATGTATAGAATATTCACTGGACTCCAATTCAGAACCGCACAGCATTCTGGGGAATGTAGGCAGAGTAAAGTAGTCAGTTATTGACTGCTTAGAAATAAAAAAACACAATGACATGGATTGAAGACTGTGGATAAAAGGTGAAATGCCACACCACTAGTTTGACAGTAATTCAGATATTTAAAACAAGAAAACTGATTAATAATTATTGATGTCGACTGATATAAAATGCTTTTTATCCTGATTCGTTTTTCAGCCGTAGCGTCCAGCCCTACTGGAACTTACTGAAAAAGTTTAGGATATTTATTTAGTGGGGAATAAAACGCCATGTTGGTAATTATTATTGTTTTACACACGATCCCCAAAGTCAATATAATTGGTTCCCCAAACTATTAAGTCAAAATAAATGTAAAAATGAACTCCAATTCATTTATGCTCAGAGTGTCTCTGTAAGCATAAAAAAAAGAAAGCTAAATTTCACTATTTGAAGATCAGTCAGCCCAAACTATTTCTGTTCATGCTGCTGGTCTAAGGCCACACATTGTCAGCCAGCTGAGCTGAATGTTATGTGGAAGAGTAGACAGAACCCCCCCCTCAAAACGTCTCACCAACAAACACTTCAAGACGATGAATTCTTGCTCTGGTTAAACCCTGTGAAGTTTGCTTGTTTCCTGGTAAATAAACTACGATGAGGGTTGACAGGACTATAGTGAGGTCCAGCGTAGGTGGTGGAGAATAGACATCGTTGGGATTAAATGTGTGTGTGTGTGTGTGGGGAGGGGGGGGGGGGGGGGGGGGGGGTATTTTCTATATGCAACTGGGAAGTTTCACAGGGAGGTGGTTCATAGAGTTCAGCTTCGGGGTGGCCTGTAAGCTTCTCCACCGAAACAGATCTTTACACATTTAATATGATATCAGGTAAATAATGAGTGACGTAAGCAAGAGAGATTTCACTGAAAGTAATTATATTTCTAGTTCCTCCTCTTTACATCCTATGTCACTCAAGTCTTTGCATTTCTGCTGCTTTCTATCAAGGAATTAGTCAAAAAGCTTACACTAATCGCAAGATTTGAGCTTCCTTTAAAAACACACTCAAAACATCTTTGGTTGAAACTTACTTGCGGTAACAGAGATGGAAAGCTTTTTTTTACAGTAACACATTTATACTTCTTGAACTTTTTTTTAACATTTTGTCACATTGCAACCACATGAGAAAGTAAAATTGAATGCTTTTAATCAAATCTGTATGGCTGGCCCAGTCAAAACACAACAGTGGGTTTCGGGTCATAAATCCTGCCGGTAAAGGCATGACTAAACAACTGTAGCGGTAATTGCTGCAAAAGTTGGTTCTACAAACACTTGACTCAGGAAGGCCCAATACAAACACTTGCCAAACTTTTTTTTTTTTATCTGCAAAACCCTTTGAAATACTTCTATCGTTTTTCTTTGGCTCTATAATTATGCTTTAATTTGTGCTGGTCTGGTATAAATAATTCCAATAAAATAAATATCACCAGGATTCAGAAAGTCAAATTTAAGACTTTTAAGACCTTTTTTTAATGCCACCTTAAATGACGTTCAAGATCACAAAAACTACAAATGTGTTGCATAACAAGCAACACATGTGTTGCTTGTTATGCAACAAATGTAGAAAAAATGTAGACCTGACTTTGTGCTTCTCACATGTAACGCTCTACAGCCTTAACCCCCATATTTCCAGGTTTAAAAAGTTTTTTTTTTTTTTTTTAACCTAACCTCAAATGGGTTGGCAGAAGAAGTCAGCCAGTGGCAAAAACAAACATCGCACAGCCAACTGTTGATAAATTTACACTTAGATAGAGGCAAAAATTGAGCTAGTTAGCTAGCAGCTTGTTAGTAGTAGCCTCAATCGCCTCGAGTCGCAGAACACAATGGAGATGCTTTCATTCAAATAAAACCTTTGCCTGACAGAAAAGTCCTGTGAGACAGAAATTGTATTAAATAGTCTTACCTTGACAAAATTTAAGACTTGTGATTAAAGAATTTAAGACCAACGTACTTTCCTTTTTTTTTTTAGGAATTTAAGACAATTCAAGACCTTGATTTTATATACACTGTTAGAATAACACACAAATTTAAAACTTTTAAAGGATGCACGGACACCCTGTATACACGTTGTTAGTAGAGGCAAGTGTGAAGGTCAGTAGGTGGCCCATGTTAGCCTTGTGATCGTCAACTGCACCCACAATATTAAGCTTAATTCACTGAACTTTTGACGAAAAGAAAAAACAGCACCAATAGAATATTGTCTAACATTTTATATACCAAGTAAAAACACAATCTGTTATTTTTCTCATCATTAGCTGGAGCATAAATAAATATTATGCCTGGGTTTAGAATTATAGGGAACCAACAGCACAGTTATTAGGTTACACAGCTGTGGCTTCAGTGTGGGTGCCACAATGTAAAAACACGACAGCCGGGAATTTTTCCAGCACTTCAACGTTTACAGGTACGCGAACCCAGAAACCTCCGCAACCTCATTAAACATCTCACTCGGATTCTCTTGTGCAAGAATCAAACATTGTTTTCCCGAGACCTTCCTGCCAGCTTTGAGGATTTCAAGTGGATGACAGAACCTCTTGACAATTGAGGAAGGGGATCAGAGCGGGTCGGCCAGATGGCTTTAATGTCACCCCCCTCCACCCAACCTCCTGTCACTGAGAGGAGCTGCAATGCAGAGATCTGAAGCAAAAACAAACATAGGAGCTGGGGGCTTAACGCCGACACTCGGCATGGCAGTGGCCGCTATGAGCTAGATGAGAAACATATTGCATCCCAGATTCATCTCCTAAAGGGCCCCAGCTTTCGCTATGTGTCTTTTTTGTGCAGAAGGGGCGGGGGGAGAAACCGTTGTGTGTGAATTTAAACTATGTGAGAGTTTAAACACAAGATTATAAAAGAGAGTCTTTGTGTGAGTGTGTCGTACCGTCTTTGTTGGTTGTGACAGGAATGTTGTGGACGGTTCGGAGTTTGAAACAGGAGCTGGTCAAGACCTGGAGCTCCACAGAACTTAGCATACAAGCCTGGAGATCTGATTTAAAATAAACAGCAAAATTTGGTGTGACGTTTATTTTTAATTAAGTCATACTTCATCCTTGTTAACAAAACTGTTTAATTAAAGCCAGTTACCTTTCTTTTGGAGTTTCTGGATGCTTTCTTTCCACTCTGCCCTTTCATAATCAGAAGAGAGGAGGAACAGATAGCTCTGCAAACAAATGCATAAATGTTTTAATCAATAAATAACATTTTAAATAAAAAAAACTTTTTTAGAAAGTCACCGAAAATAAGAAAAACAAAGAGTTGGGAATTGGATTTTAGGGATTCTAGCTCTAATCCGTCACAAACTACTCAAAGGTTTATCGCTCCACCTAGTGGTCAGTCTTGAGCATTGCAACTGCCAACAATTGGGCCATCAGTACCTTTCCATGTTTGTTGTGGATGCGGAACGGGATGGTGGGGGATTGCAGGAGTAGCCATGACTCTTGCTCATTCATCTTCTTCCTGAGACGCTCTGCACGGCTCTGACCCTTTGGAGCTTTCTGCACAAACACACAAAATGAAGATACTGTGTGGTTAGTTATCTGAAATAAGAGAGGTTTGTAAGGAGGAGGGGCAGAACTCTACTAGTGGCAAAACTCATCACAACATGCATGTTTTTAGACTTGGCATGACTTTTGATTAGAACTTCAGCTCCAAAAAAAAGGGATAATTTTCCCTTTTCTTTTGTTTACTGTATCATGAATCTAGTTGTGGATTTATTGATATTTATATAAAGATATGACAAATTAGCAACTGAATTGAGAAGATAAAGTGATAAATAGAAAGAATAGAAAATAAAACATGTGACTTATGAACTCTTTCGTGGAATATATTGACATGTTCACTATTTCAGCTCAAAATCTAACCAAAATTGAACATTTGTCTCCAAAATAGCTTTGATGAGCTAATAGCGGCACTTAGAGCTGGAAAATTTAAATAAAGCATTAAGCAGACATTTAAGGGGAAGACGGTGCCTCTTTATGTAAATAATAGCAAGAGAAAACAATTTTGAAATCTCAAAAAACGCAACTGCTGTAGATAAGTTGCAAGGAAAAAATACCACCTGCTGAAAGCTGGTGGTATTTTTGGTACATTTTGGTACAGGAGAAAATTAAGAGAAAAGTTTGGTTTACTTTTGCAAATAATTTTCCTATTCAAATAAATTTTCTAAAGTGTGTTTGTCAATGTTTCTACTTCCAAATGAATCAGGTAAAAGCATGCATCATTCCACTGTCGTTTACAGTCTGAAGCACCACTTAGAAACGCAATACTGGTTGTGATTTATCGAGTCAGCAGGCGTTCAAAATGTTATGAGAAATGCTTCATAAGATCAGGACCTGGTGTTTTCTGTTGGATGAAAAAAAAGAAGAAATTTGTACTTTTTCAATTTGATAACTTCACTGCATCTGCTTTGTTTGTAGGTAAAATGAGGACAACTTCAACCAGATAAAAAAAAAGAAAAAAAACTTCCTTGTGTTCCTCTTCAGATTTTCAAGAATCTCCTGCCAGCAACAATGTTGTCAGTTCATATTCAGCTCTCAATCACTTTATATAAAAAGACTGGATAAGCTATAAAACGTAAGCTCTATGCCGTTAAGCGCATTTCATAACTGCAGGGTTTTATTATTTTTTGTCAGGACTGAAAGAAAAAGCAAATAAATCCTCTCAGTCTTCACCAGGAAGCTGTGACTCAGAGCCTCCCAGACAACAATCAGCTGAATCTCTCCCTCCATCGGCCTCTGGTGACTGGAAATATCAGCAGTGGCCACTCAGTGTGCCCCGAGTGGGCGAGCCAAGCGCCGTGAGAGGGCAATAACAGGAACTCTCCGCTCTTGATGGCGGCGATACAACTCGCCCTGGATGACACCGTGCATTACTGAAAGTACTTGAAACTGGTAAGAGTCACAACATCTGATATTTCAGTTCTTTTTAGCAACTGATTTGTTTTTAGCACCAACGAGGATTAACAAGGCGCGATGACACAACGGCACATTTCCACAACAAAAACTGGGTTAATATCCTGGGATACATTCTTTTACCTCCATCTTACTACAAAATAGTAGTACGTCTTAGATCTAGCCTAAACTATTTTTAGATGGTTGCAATGAGCACATGCTCAACATTCCTTCATTTCAGACTTTTCACTAATAAAATCCCTTTTATGCTGTTCTGTAAACTTTACAACTGGGACAGTTACTAATTTACTACATTTGTTAGCAAATGAAACAATTAATCCCCGGCACTTAAGCTGCCAATGTGTATTTTCACAAGATTCTAAGTTTTAGGGTGCCGACTCCATTCAGAAATGAATTAATTCAGAAACCATTTTTTCTGTTTACACAAAGAAAAATATGCAGATTAAATTATGACTGGCAAGAGCAAAAGACAATGTAAGCAAATAAAACACTTGAAACAATTCTTGAAGGTTCCGTACCAGATCAAATTTAATCAGTTTATAAGTAAGTTTGTGCATAAAATATAATTTTCCAAAAATTAAGCACACTTCAGTCTACCATAGTGTATTGACCTTTGACCAAAAATAAAATACACTATACAGTCATAGTGCATTTATGTTTTGTAAATCTCTACAACTTGAGTTTAAAATAAAATAGACTTCGCCGTCTTAACCAAAGTGCATTCAAATTTAACCTTGAACAATCACGCTCTCCTCATGCTAAATGCTAGCGCGCTCTATTCAGACAGAGAACTAGCTGCTAACTACTCTGCTGTACAGTGGCCGAATGAACATGTAATGAGATATGCAGTATACTTGCAAATAGAAGTATGATTTATAAGCATTTTAAAATAGATTTTTGAGGATTTTGAACTGATTAAGAATTGCTAGAACAAGGAATTGTGATTTGATATTTCTTTGTACCTCTATGGGATGAGCTTTAAAATCTAAAATTCTGTAAATTATTACAAAATTCCTTTGACTTTAAAATGATTTTAATTCAATTTCAGGGTATAAACGCTGTAAAATAATCACGGCAGATAGTCGTAGCAAACTGTGCTGTATTAGTTTAAACTTCTTGTCAGGTTCAAAATGAATTAAACAGGAAGTATGCGTCCGCAAAATCCATTCAGTTTATTTGGCGTGACTTTATATAAGCTAAATTGTGATTGTGGTGATGGAATCATTGTGAATCATTGTTCCATATAAGAGGGAATCATTGTTTATGGCTTTACTTTCATAACTCCAGAACTTATCGTTTTGTAACAAGAATTTTATTTTCCACCACACTCAACACAATCAAAAAGCAGCTTGTAGAAAGGGGAGCGTTCTCAGTATCAGCAGGCACGGTTTACATAATCACAATTGTTTTGTACCACATAGTGGCAAAACATCAAACAATGTCCTGTGGAAAAATGCAAAGTTCTGGAAATCAAGCTAAATTGTTGCATAGTTAGGATGCCAAGGTGAATCATACATAAACAAAAGATCAGAGCAGGAAAGCCACAACAGCAGGAGCTAAAAAAAAAAAAAAAAACACAAAAGATTTTTTCATTTTGCTTAATATTTTTAGATGTCTGTAATGTCCCGGCTCTACTCTGCCAGGACAAACATAAGGGTGGGTGACAAAAGCACAGTTAAAAATAAAGATACAGCTGTTCCAGTAAGGAGTCACTTGCATCACTTACATAAACACAAATCTCCATGGAAGTCTGTCATTCGCTTGTTTGTGCTTATCTTTCTCCTAACAGCAAAAGATTCAGCTCATGATTAGATGTAATGAGAACTGGAAAGTCCCAGTTTGAAATAAAAACACTGAAGGCTACCTTGATAAAGACAAAACAAACAAACTCTCAATCTAGGACTTTTGTATTATTACAACATGAAATAAGTTTCAGTCCATTCTGAGAGCTGAATTAAAGATCAGGACCTACATAAATAGAGTTTGGATCAGGGAAAAAAGCAAAACAAAACAAAGCTTACCTTCTCTTTCTGTATGTCATTCTTTAAAACTGAGATCTTCATCTTCATCTCTTCGATCTCATGCTCCGGCAGGACCTGGATGCTCGGACAGGAGTCTGAGTCGTCCAGGGTTTGGAAGGTTAAATCAGCCAGAGGAATGTACCACTTGCACTCATACTGCTGGTGGCGACTGCACACACACCCCAACACACACACACACACACACAGAGAGAATGGATAGAAATTAGTTCAAGCCAAATAGAAAATATGATTTACACATCTTAGCTAAAGCTAGAATATAAGAGTACCTTGCATATTCAGCCAAGGCCATTGAGTAAAGCAATTGGATAAATAAGAGCACCATCTTTTAAAGGCCTATTCCCTAATTTTCCATTTATAAAAGCATGTCTCTATTAAGTAGGTTAATGTAACTTGAAAGCTGCAGAATAATGGATTGTTCTTAGTCTATTGGTGTCACAAATCTATATTAATGAAAATGTTAGATGTGGAGTGTTAGCTCCACTAGATGAGGGGCTGAAGACAGCAATGTTTTGCGCCTCTAATGAGCATTAAATGGTCAAGCAGCACACTCCATTCATTATAGTGCCACACTTGCTCAGGCAGCTACTCAAGAGTGCATACATAAAGACTCCATGTTCATATTAACTTCGCAGCACGCATTGTCTTCATTATTTTAAGCAATTAAGCAAAATGCATGTGAGTAAAACACATTTAATGAATGACCATGTTGTAATCATTGCATGAATAAAACCTTCAGAATGACAGTTGTGTGGTTGCAAATCAAAGCAGCTTTCATCTGCATACAGTCAAATTACATAAATCCTTCAAGTATTTTGCTGAAATTTACTCAAAATCAACAGATCCCTGCACTTTTTAGCGCTAATGCATAATTGAGTCAGTATTCCTTACGTCTACTATGCTGCTGCCTCAGCCTTACTTGATGTCAAGTTAAAGTTTGTGACTGATGCAGTCACAAAAAGTCACATTTACTGTCATCCATCAGCGCAAACATCGCAAAATTTCTGTCTAATGTTTCTAAAGTAGCTTCACAAAATAAGTGATTTTGATATTTTTTTAAATACAATACATTGAATATTATTTTATTTTAAGTAGTACATACTAAATGTAGACACAGCTGTTTATTAATATTTTAACAGTTTGTTAAAGGGATTTATCAATATATTCTGGCACAACCAGCCCTTCGAGAAGATTCATGATCTTGAAGTCATGATCTTGGATGTTCTCAAAAGGCACATTCAAGAACATTAATGTCAAACACACTCTTTTGTCTACTTAGATTAAAAAAAAAATGCACTGCACTTTGTTAAGTGCAGTGCGTTTGACAAAGTGACAAAGGAGTTGCTAACAACCAGGTAATTCCTTTTATAACATAACATTACTTTAGGATTATAAAAAGATGTCATTTTTTTTTTCACAGTTTGTGTCCGTATGTCTAGTTCACTGTTTTGTCTGACATGGGAATAATTGAACTCTTCGTTACCAGACATGGCAAGACATCTTGCCATATTTTCTACATCATGAACATGAATGATTATCAAATGACATAACAGAGATAATCTTGGAATTGAGCAGGATTAGAGATCCCCAGTAATTTAACACAGGGTGATTGAGTTTCTGGATGATTGCTCTGCTCCATGTGTCGCTTGGAGGTGGCCTGCTGAGATAACGG